>NC_134265.1:3120943-3178443 GCF_031893055.1 Leptodactylus fuscus | reverse complement strand
AATACTAATCTGATATTCCAGTATAATCCAGAAATAATCTGATAATCCAGCAACTCCAGAACTAATCTGATAATCCAGTATAATCCAGTACTATTCTGATAATCCAGTATACTCCAGAAATAATCTGATAATCCAGTATAATCCAGAACTAATCTGATATTCCAGTATAATCCAGAATTAATCTGATAGTCCAGTATACTATAATACTAATCTGATAATTCAGTATAATCCAGAACTAATCTGATATTCCAGTATAATCCAGAATTAATCTGATAGTCCAGTATACTATAATACTAATCTGATAATTCAGTATAATCCAGAACTAATCTGATAATCCAGTATTCTCCAGAACTAATCTGATAATCCAGTATTCTCCAGAACTAATATGATAATCCAGTATACTCCAGTACTAATCTGATAATCCAGTATACTCCAGAAATAATCTGATAGTCCGGTATACTCCAGTACTATTCTGATAATCCAGTATACTCCAGTACTAATCTGATAATCCAGTATACTCCAATACTAATCTGATAATCCAGAATACTCCAGTACTAATCTGATAATGCAGTATACTCCAGTACTAATCTGATAATCCAGTATTCTCCAGTACTAATCTGATAATCCAGTATGCTCCAGAAATAATCTGATAATCCAGTATACTCCAATACTAATCTGACAATCCAGTATACCCCAGAAATAATCTGATAATCCAGTATACTCCAATACTAATCTGATAATCCAGTACACTCCAATACTAATCTGATAAACCATCATACTCCAATAGTAATCTGATTATCCAGTATAATCCAATACTAATCTGATAATCCATCATACTCAATACTAATCTGATAATCCAGTATACCCCAGAAATAATCTGATAATCCAGTATACTCCAATACTAATTTGATAATCCAGTATAATCCAATACTAATTTGATAATCCAGTATAATCCAATACTAATTTGATAAACCAGTATAATCCAATACTAATCTGATAATCCAGTATAATCCAATACTAATCTGATAATCTATCATAATCAATAGTAATCTAATAATTATTTACTCATGACTCTGATAATCTGGTATATTTCCTCATTACTCTGATAGTTTAGTATACATCCTGATAAATCTGATAATTCAGCATAATCCCTTTTACTCCCTATTACTCAGATAATCCATCATACTCCCTATTACTCAGATAATCCATCATACTCCCTATTACTCAGATAATCTAGCATACTCCCTATTACTCAGATAATCCAGCATACTCCCTATTACTCAGATAATCCAGCATACTCCCTATTACTCAAATAATCCAGCATACTCCCTATTACTCAGATAATCCATCATACTCCCTATTACTCAGATAATTCAGCATACTCCCTATTACTCAGATAATCCGGCATACTCCCTATTACTCAGATAATCCAGCATACTTCCCTATTACTCCGATAATCCAGCATACTCCCTATTACTCAGATAATCCGGCATACTCCCTATTACTCAAATAATCCAGCATACTCCCTATTACTCAGATAATCCATCATACTCCCTATTACTCAGATAATCCGGCATACTCCCTATTACTCAGATAATCCAGCATACTTCCCTATTACTCCGATAATCCAGCATACTCCCTATTACTCAGATAATCCGGCATACTCCCTATTACTCAGATAATCCAGCATACTCCCTATTACTCAGATAATCCAGCATACTTCCCTATTACTCCGATAATCCAGCATACTCCCTATTACTCAGATAATCCGGCATACTCCCTATTACTCAGATAATCCAGCATACTCCCTATTACTCAGATAATCCAGCATACTTCCCTATTACTCCGATAATCCAGCATACTCCCTATTACTCAGATAATCCGGTCTCAGGCCCATTCTGTGGACTCTCAGTGGTCTGGTTGGTGTTCGCTGTATTACAGATTAGCAGATTATTGGGTGTTGGGGTTTCGTCAGTATTTTATCGATGTTTGGGTGCATTCACACTGAGTAAACGCTAGCTTATTTTTTAGAGTAAAATTACACTTGTAAATTTTGCTATCCCATTGACTTCAATGATATTTTTTTACAAGTGTAAAAATACGCCTGTAAAATGTCATTGAAGTCAATGGGATAGCAAAATACTCAGTGTGAATGCACCCTTTTGAGCGTTTCCTGCTGAAGTTCCGGAGGGATTCAGTCCTCTGTCCAGCCAGTAATATCTCTTTCTGGGAAAGCTGGGTGTTACGTGACACAGTAGTCGCCAAGTAGAGGTTTTAAACCTTTGTCCATGACTGAAGCAGATTTGCCATTCGAAAGGCAGGAAAGCCGAGTTACCCCTTCCAGCAGTCCGGTAATGTCACGTCCCCTCCTCCACCTCCGCGGGCACGGTGCCCACCAGCTGATATGTGGTGTGGAAATCACTTTAAATGCCTGGATTATGGTCGGGGCTCAGTTACACTTCTTGGCGTCATTAATCTCTCTCGGATAATTACTTGGCTTTCCAAGAAGCAGATGGTCAGGTGACCAATGGCAGGACGATGGGGGTCAGCCGGACATCACTGCCTGTGCCCGCAGAACATAGAGAGAGGCCGATATCTTATACTTTACATATAGAGGGGATGGTGGAGAGGAAAACATGGCCGCTGTATTGTGAGTGGTATGTGGGGGCTGTAAAGTGGCATTTACTGAGCCATAGGTGACCGGTATCACACTGGTTGTACTGTACCCGGGGTGACTGGTATCACAGTGGTTGTACTGTACCTGTGGTGACCGGTATCACAGTGGTTGTACTGTACCTGGGGTGACCGGTATCACACTGGTTGTACTGTACCTGGGGTGACCGGTATCACACTGGTTGTACTGTACCTGGGGTGACCGGTATCACACTGGTTGTACTGTACCTAGGGTGACTGGTATCACAGTGGTTGTACTGTACCTGGGGTGATCGGTATCACACTGGTTGTACTGTACCCGGGGTGAACGGTATCACACTGGTTGTACTGTACCTGGGGTGACCGGTATCACACTGGTTGTACTGTACCTGGGGTGACCGGTATCACACTGGTTGTACTGTACCTGGGGTGACCGGTATCACACTGGTTGTACTGTACCCGGGGTGACCGGTATCACAGTGGTTGTACTGTACCTGGGGTGACTGGTATCACAGTGGTTGTACTGTACCCGGGGTGACCGGTATCACAGTGGTTGTACTGTACCCGGGGTGACTGGTATCACAGTGGTTGTACTGTACCTTGGGTGACCGGTATCACAGTGGTTGTACTGTACCTAGGGTGACTGGTATCACACTGGTTGTACTGTACCCGGGGTGACCGGTATCACACTGGTTGTACTGTACCTGGGGTGACCGGTATCACACTGGTTGTACTGTACCTGGGGTGACCGGTATCACACTGGTTGTACTGTACCTGGGGTGACCGGTATCACACTGGTTGTACTGTACCTGGGGTGACCGGTATCACAGTGATTGTACTGTACCTGGGGTGACCGGTATCACACTGGTTATACTGTACCCGGGGTAACCGGTATCACAGTGGTTGTACTGTACCTGGAGTGACCGGTATCACAGTGGTTGTACTGTACCCGGGGTGACCGGTATCACAGTGGTTGTACTGTTCCCGGGGTGACCGGTATCACACTGGTTGTACTGTACCCGGGGTGACCGGTATCACAGTGGTTGTACTGTACCCGGGGTGACCGGTATCACAGTGGTTGTACTGTACCTGGGGTGACCGGTATCACAGTGGTTGTACTGTACCTGGGGTGACCGGTATCACATTGGTTGTACTGTACCTGGGGTGACCGGTATCACACTGGTTGTACTGTACCTGGGGTGACCGGTATCACACTGGTTGTACTGTACCTGGGGTGACCGGTATAACAGTGGTTGTACTGTACCTGGGGTGACCGGTATCACAGTGGTTGTACTGTACCTTGGGTGACCGGTATCACAGTGGTTGTACTGTACCTAGGGTGACTGGTATCACAGTGGTTGTACTGTACCTGGGGTGACCGGTATCACAGTGGTTGTACTGTACCTAGGGTGACCGGTATCACACTGGTTGTACTGTACCTGGGGTGACCGGTATCACACTGGTTGTACTGTACCTGGGGTGACCGGTATCACAGTGGTTGTACTGTACCTGGGGTGACCGGTATCACAGTGGTTGTACTGTACCTGGGGTGACCGGTATCACAGTGGTTGTACTGTACCTGGGGTGACCGGTATCACACTGGTTGTACTGTACCTGGGGTGACCGATATCACACTGGTTGTACTGTACCTGGAGTGACCGGTATAACAGTGGTTGTACTGTACCTGGGGTGACCGGTATCACAGTGGTTGTACTGTACCTGGGGTGACCGGTATCACACTGGTTGTACTGTACCCGGGGTGACCGGTATCACACTGGTTGTACTGTACCTGGGGTGACCGGTATCACAGTGGTTGTACTGTACCTGTGGTGACCGGTATCACAGTGGTTGTACTGTACCTGGGGTGACCGGTATCACAGTGGTTGTACTGTACCTGGGGTGACCGGTATCACAGTGTTTGTACTGTACCCGGGGTGACCGGTATCACAGTGGTTGTACTGTACCTTGGGTGACCGGTATCACAGTGGTTGTACTGTACCTGGGGTGACCGGTATAACAGTGGTTGTACTGTACCTGGGGTGACCGGTATCACAGTGGTTGTACTGTACCTGGGGTGACCGGTATCACACTGGTTGTACTGTACCTGGGGTGACCGGTATCACACTGGTTGTACTGTACCTGTGGTCACCGGTATCACAGTGGTTGTACTGTACCCGGGGTGACCGGTATCACACTGGTTGTACTGTACCCGGGGTGACCGGTATCACACTGGTTGTACTGTACCCGGGGTGACCGGTATCACACTGGTTGTACTGTACCTGTGGTGACCGGTATCACACTGGTTGTACTGTACCTGGGGTGACCGGTATCACACTGGTTGTACTGTACCTGGGGTGACCGGTATCACACTGGTTGTACTGTACCTGGGGTGACCGGTATCACACTGGTTGTACTGTACCTGGGGTGACCGGTATCACACTGGTTGTACTGTACCTGGGGTGACTGGTATCACAGTGGTTGTACTGTACCTGGGGTGACCGGTATCACAGTGGTTGTACTGTACCTGGGGTGACTGGTATCACACTGGTTGTACTGTACCTGGGGTGAACGGTATCACAGTGGTTGTACTGTACCTGGGGTGACCGGTATCACAGTGGTTGTACTGTACCTGGAGTGACCGGTATGACACTGGTTGTACTGTACCTGGGGTGAGCGGTATCACACTGGCTGTACTGTACCTGGGGTGACCGGTATCACAGTGGTTGTACTGTACCTGGGGTGACCGGTATGACACTGGTTGTACTGTACCTGGGGTGACTGGTATCACACTGGTTGTACTGTACCTGGGGTGACCGGTATGACACTGGTTGTACTGTACCCGGGGTGAGCGGTATAACAGTGGCTGTACTGTACCCGGGGTGACCGGTATCACAGTGGTTGTACTGTACCCGGGGTGACCGGTATCACAGTGGTTGTACTGTACCCGGGGTGACCGTATGACACTGGTTGTACTGTACCTGGGGTGACCGGTATCACAGTGGTTGTACTGTACCCGGGGTGACCGGTATGACACTGGTTGTACTGTACCCGGGGTGACTGGTATCACACTGGTTGTACTGTACCTGGGGTGACCGGTATCACACTGGTTGTACTGTACCTGTGGTGACCGGTATCACACTGGTTGTACTGTACCTGGGGTGACCGGTATCACACTGGTTGTACTGTACCTGGGGTGACCGGTATCACACTGGTTGTACTGTACCTGGGGTGACCGGTATCACACTGGTTGTACTGTACCTGGGGTGAGCGGTATCACAGTGGTTGTACTGTACCTGGGGTGACCGTATGACACTGGTTGTACTGTACCCGGGGTGACCGGTATCACAGTGGTTGTACTGTACCCGGGGTGACTAGTATGACACTGGTTGTACTGTACCTGGGGTGACTGGTATCACACTGGTTGTACTGTACCTGGGGTGACCGGTATTACAGTGGTTGTACTGTACCTGGGGTGACCGGTATCACACTGGTTGTACTGTACCCGGGGTGACCGGTATTACAGTGGTTGTACTGTACCTGGGGTGACCGGTATCACAGTGGTTGTACTGTACCAGGGGTGACCGGTATTACAGTGGTTGTACTGTACCTGGGGTGACCGGTATCACCGTGGTTGTACTGTACCTGGAGTGACCGTATGACACTGGTTGTACTGTACCTGGGGTGACCGGTATCACAGTGGTTGTACTGTACCTGGGGTGACCGGTATCACACTGGTTGTACTGTACCAGGGGTGACCGGTATTACAGTGGTTGTACTGTACCTGGGGTGACCGGTATCACAGTGGTTGTACTGTACCCGGGGTGACCGGTATCACAGCGGTTGTACTGTACCCGAGGTGACCGGTATCACACTGGTTGTACTGTACCCGGGGTGACCGGTATCACAGTGGTTGTACTGTACCCGGGGTGACCGGTATCACAGCGGTTGTACTGTACCCGAGGTGACCGGTATCACACTGGTTGTACTGTACCCGAGGTGACCGGTATCACACTGGTTGTACTGTACCCGGGGTGACCGGTATTACAGTGGTTGTACTGTACCTGGGGTGACCGGTATCACAGTGGTTGTACTGTACCTGGGGTGACCGGTATTACAGTGGTTGTACTGTACCTGGGGTGACCGGTATTACAGTGGTTGTACTGTACCTGGAGTGACCGTATGACACTGGTTGTACTGTACCTGGGGTGACCGGTATTACAGTGGTTGTACTGTACCTGGAGTGACCGTATGACACTGGTTGTACTGTACCTGGGGTGACCGGTATTACACTGGTTGTACTGTACCTGGGGTGACCGGTATGACACTGGTCGTACTGTATCGGGGCTGAATCTTGTGTCTCCAGCTCTTCCTTGCCTGTAGGTCGCCTCATCCCTCAGACCCTCAATGAGGACAGTCCTCGGTCTTCTGACTGTCAGAAGAGGCTGCAGAGCCGGGTCAATAAAGGGGCATTCATAATGTCCGACACGTGGTCACACAGATCACCGGAAGGACAACCCTCGTCCATCAGTCCAGTCGCTTGAGCTGACGCTGCCTGACCTTGTACCAATCCCGCTCCATGTGCTCTTTAGCAGGAGGCGGCAGCTCCTGGAGGTCCGTCCTGGCCCAGGTCACATTGGGGTGACATCTCCTCAGTGTGTTGTGACTCTCCCGTTATTTTGGGGGTTTGGTGAGGAAGGGGGGGGGGCATTGTCGGAGTATCAAAGATCCTGGATTGTAAAGTAATCGCACAATCTGATTTGTGAGATCAGGTCCTTCAGGTCGTCTCTGAGGTCGCCTCTGCTTCGTCTGTGGTTCCCAGTAAAGTTCCAGATTACCAGATTCTGGACTAAGCGATCCTCCTGGATGAGGGTCCTGGACATAAACCACTGTCACTGAACTCTTCACTGCCCACGCCCGGCCTGAGGAATAGTGGCTTTATGTCCACCAGGGCTCCTTACTGGGATCTTAGGTCTCCTCAGAGGGTGGGAGTGGGGCAGTATTGGACTTATGATAGACTAATGTGATTTAATCCAAAGAACAGAGAATCCCAGATTATTCCGGATGAGATCTCTGCCCCTCGTCTCGCCCCCATTAACCTACACTCACTCTTTGGTGACCGGCGGAAGCCGCCACATTCTAATCACAACGAAAAGCCGCATAGATATTTATCACAGACAAAGTCAGCGGAGCCGCCGGGAATACGATCAGACAAGAAGGGGAACTGGTGGGGGCGCTAGAGGAGAGGAAGGGGCATTTATATCATTACCAGGGGCCTCTATGTACAGAATCACTGATGGCCCCCATTACTGTGACCAGAGGGGGAGCAACTGCAGTCCTATGTAACACCACAGATATTGTAGTAGATGTCACCGGCAGTCCTATGTAACATCACAGATAACACAGTGATAACTCTCTATATACAGGTAATGTAGTAGATGTCACCGGCAGTCCTATGCAACATCACAGATAACACAGTGATAACTCTCTATATACAGGTAATGTAGTAGATGTCACCGGCAGTCCTATGTAACATCACAGATAACACAGTGATAACTCTCTATATACAGGTAATGTAGTAGATGTCACCGGCAGTCCTATGTAACACCACAGATAACACAGTGATAACTCTCTATATACAGGTAATGTAGTAGATGTCACCGGCAGTCCTATGTAACACCACAGATAACACAGTGATAACTCTCTATATACAGGTAATGTAGTAGATGTCACCGGCAGTCCTATGTAACACCACAGATAACACAGTGATAACTCTCTATATACAGGTAATGTAGTAGATGTCACCGGCAGTCCTATGTAACACCACAGATAACACAGTGATAACTCTCTATATACAGGTAATGTAGTAGATGTCACCGGCAGTCCCATGTAACCGCACAGATAACACAGTGATAACTCTCTATATACAGGTAATGTAGTAGATGTCACCGGCAGTCCCATGTAACCGCACAGATAACACAGTGATAACTCTCTATATACAGGTAATGTAGTAGATGTCACCGGCAGTCCTATGTAACACTACAGATAACACAGTGATAACTCTCTATATACAGGTAATGTAGTAGATGTCACCGGCAGTCCTATGTAACACCACAGATAACACAGTGATAACTCTCTATATACAGGTAATGTAGTATATGTCACCGGCAGTCCTATGTAACACACAGATAACACAGTGATAACTCTCTATATACAGGTAATGTAGTAGATGTCACCGGCAGTCCTATGTAACACCACAGATAACACAGTGATAACTCTCTATATACAGGTAATGTAGTAGATGTCACCGGCAGTCCCATGTAACACCACAGATAACACAGTGATAACTCTCTATATACAGGTAATGTAGTAGATGTCACCGGCAGTCCCATGTAACACCACAGATAACACAGTGATAACTCTCTATATACAGGTAATGTAGTAGATGTCACCGGCAGTCCCATGTAACACCACAGATAACACAGTGATAACTCTCTATATACAGGTAATGTAGTAGATGTCACCGGCAGTCCCATGTAACACCACAGATAACACAGTGATAACTCTCTATATACAGGTAATGTAGTAGATGTCACCGGCAGTCCTATGTAACACCACAGATAACACAGTGATAACTCTCTGAGTACAGGTAATGTAGTAGATGTCACCGGCAGTCCTATGTAACACACAGATAACACAGTGATAACTCTCTATATACAGGTAATGTAGTAGATGTCACCGGCAGTCCTATGTAACACCACAGATAACACAGTGATAACTCTCTATATACAGGTAATGTAGTAGATGTCACCGGCAGTCCTATGTAACACCACAGATAACACAGTGATAACTGTCTATATACAGGTAATGTAGTAGATGTCACCGGCAGTCCCATGTAACACCACAGATAACACAGTGATAACTCTCTATATACAGGTAATGTAGTAGATGTCACCGGCAGTCCCATGTAACACCACAGATAACACAGTGATAACTCTCTATATACAGGTAATGTAGTAGATGTCACCGGCAGTCCCATGTAACACCACAGATAACACAGTGATAACTCTCTATTTACAGGTAATGTAGTAGATGTCACCGGCAGTCCCATGTAACACACAGATAACACAGTGATAACTCTCTATATACAGGTAATGTAGTAGATGTCACCGGCAGTCCTATGTAACACCACAGATAACACAGTGATAACTCTCTATATACAGGTAATGTAGTAGATGTCACCGGCAGTCCTATGTAACACCACAGATAACACAGTGATAACTCTCTATATACAGGTAATGTAGTAGATGTCACCGGCAGTCCTATGTAACACCACAGATAACACAGTGATAACTCTCTATATACAGGTAATGTAGTAGATGTCACCGGCAGTCCTATGTAACACACAGATAACACAGTGATAACTCTCTATATACAGGTAATGTAGTAGATGTCACCGGCAGTCCTATGTAACACTACAGATACCACAGTGATAACTCTCTATATACAGGTAATGTAGTAGATGTCACCGGCAGTCCTATGTAACACCACAGATAACACAGTGATAACTCTCTATATACAGGTAATGTAGTAGATGTCACCGGCAGTCCTATGTAACACCACAGATAACACAGTGATAACTCTCTATATACAGGTAATGTAGTAGATGTCACCGGCAGTCCTATGTAACACACAGATAACACAGTGATAACTCTCTATATACAGGTAATGTAGTAGATGTCATCGGCAGTCCTATGTAATCTATTACTAGCAGTCCTATGTAATCCCCCCATCTTCTCCCCCTCGGCTCTGTTGCTCTTGTTCTCAGGAATGCCGGGCGCTCTATTCATGGTGCGGCGGCGCTGTCACCCGGGGACATTCCTCGCCCTCCAGGAGGGTCACATGCCTCTAATCTCCTTACACACTCATTTCCATTCACTTGGCCTATGAAAGAATTCATCAATCATGTTTGGGGATTAAAGGGCCGGACTCTCTCATTTGCCTCCTCAGTCACAGACTAGTGGCAGGGGCACTGGGGCTGCTGCAGGGGGCACTGCTCACTCTGCTCCGGGCATTGTACGGCTCCGCACTGCGCTGAACTGTAAGTATATATTTTCATGTTATGACTTTTTTTGTAGAACTACAACTCCCAGCCTTTCCTAATGATGTTTGTTACCGGGCTTTAGGTCCTAAAAGGTCGTGATAGAGAGAGACTACAACCCTCAGCATGTCATGGAGAGACTACAACTCCCAGCATGTCACGGAGAGACTACAACTCCCAGCATGTCATGGAGAGACTACAACCCTCAGCATGTCATGGAGAGACTACAACTCCCAGCATGTCATGGAGAGACTACAACCCTCAGCATGTCATGGAGAGACTACAACTCCCAGCATGTCACGGAGAGACTACAACTCCCAGCATGTCATGGAGAGACTACAACTCCCAGCATGTCATGGAGAGACTACAACTCCCAGCATGTCATGGAGAGACTACAACTCCCAGCATGTCGTGGTAGAGGAACTACAAGTCCCAACTTGCTGTGGTAGAGGGGCAGGCACTGTGTGGGGAGGGGGTATAATATTTGTCGAGTGCAGGGTCCGAGCCCGCTGATTATTGACACTGTGTAACTGATCCCTCACGAGGAAGTATAAAGGGTTAAAGGGTTAATCCAGGAGAGTGACTGATAGTAGCGGCCACTTACCCTGCTCAATGCCCATGTGGAGGTTTGTAAATACCCCCGACTCACCCAAGGAGGATGAGCTTAAGGGGAACCACCATATGGGTCAGAAAGTGCTGCAAGCCTGGCAAGATAGGAGAAAGGTGCTGGTGCAGAGACAGAGGCACGCCGAACCCAAATGTAGCACATTCAGTGAGGTAGAGGATTGGTGGTAGAGAGTTTGAGAGGGTTGTGTTCTTACAAGATGGCTCAGTTGTACTCCTCATGGGTGGTAGGAACCTGGGCAGGACTCCTCCCCTGCACACATCTGTCCTACTGTTAATGGCACCCCTGCTTAGATCAGCCCTGCTCCTCATGGACAATATCATCCTATCTAACACCGCACCCCTTCTAGTCCTCATGGGTGGTATTAATCTGTGTAAGACTCCACCCCTGCTTAGATCAGTGCTAGTCCTAATGGCTGATATCAACCTGTGCAAGGCTCCACCCCTGCACAGATCAGTGCTAGTCCTCATGGGTAGTATGAATCTGTGTAAGACTCCACCCTTGCCTAGATCAGTGCTGGTCCTCATGGGCAGTATGAACCTGTGTAAGACTCCACCCCTATTTAGATCAGTGCTGGTCCTCATGGGCAGTATGAACCTGTGTAAGAATCCACCCCTGCTTAGATGAGTGTTGGTCCTCATGGGCAGTATGAACCTGTGTAAGACTCCACCCCTGCTTAGATGAGTGCTGGCCCTCATGGGTAGTATGAACCTGGTTAAGACTCCACCCCTGCACAGATCAGTGCTAGTCCTCATGGGTAGTATGAACCTGTGTAAGACTCCACTTTCTTAGATCAGTGCTAGTCCTCATGAGTGGTATGAACCTGTGTTAGACTTCACCCCTGCTTAGATGAGTGCTGGTCCTCATGGGCAGTATGAACCTGTGTAAGACTCCACCCCTGCTTAGATGAGTGTTGGTCCTCATGGGCAGTATGAACCTGTGTAAGACTCCACCCCTGCTTAGATGAGTGCTGGTCCTCATGGGCAGTATGAACCTGGTTAAGACTCCACCCCTGCACAGATCAGTGCTAGTCCTCATGGGTAGTATGAACCTGTGTAAGACTCCACTCCTGCTTAGATCAGTGCTAGTCCTCATGAGTGGTATGAACCTGTGTTAGACTTCACCCCTGCTTAGATGAGTGCTGGTCCTCATGGGCAGTGTGAACCTGTGTAAGACTCCACCCCTATTTAGATCAGTGCAGGTCCTCATGGGCAGTATGAACCTGGTTAAGACTCCACCCCGACTTAGATCAGTGCTGGTCCTCATGGGTAGTATGAACCTATGTAAAACTCCACCCCTGCTTAGATGAGTGCTGGTCCTCATGGGCAGTATGAACCTGTGTAAGACTCCACCCCTGCTTAGATGAGTGCTGGTCCTCATGGGCAGTATGAACCTGTGTAAGACTCCACCCCTGCTTAGATGAGTGCTGGTCCTCATGGGTAGTATGAACCTGTGTAAGACTCCACCCCTGCTTATATGAGTGCTGGTCCTCATGGGCAGTATGAATCTGTGTAAGACTCCACCCCTGCTTAGATCAGTGCTAGTCCACCTTGTGAGACTCCTGAGTTGTTGACTTGCTGATTTCGAGTATATAAAGTTTGTTACAATGTATCAGTGCAGACAATCCTCAGTGAGGTGAACACTGCAGTGACACAAACCTGTCCTGTCCTGGACTCCAGGGTGACTCCCGCACAGGTGTCAGAGCTGGGACTTGTAGTCTTTGTATCATGTCCTGCTGTGGCTTGTAGTCCTTCTACCTTGGCATGCTGGGGCATGTAGTGTAGCCTGTAGTTCTGCAGTAGTTTTTCCTCCATTGCAGTAGAGCGGTGTCTTTAAGGTTTTATCACTTGTGGCCCTATGGGCGTATCTGGTATTGGCACTGTGTCTGGTACCACTGTTGCAGAGGGTTGTTGGGATGTATCTATAGCGGGGGCAGATGTAGGTGTTACATCCAGGTCCTGGCATCTGAAAGACCCCAAAGATGGAAAACACCTGTTATAGCCTGACATGGGACAGTAGAGACCAATAGGAATTATACATGAGGTGCAGAAGATTGGTGCTGTGTCAGTGCTACCAAGGTGGTGAGGAGGAGGTGCTGCTAACCCACGGCACTGTGGACGGTGGTAACATGGCGGTGGTCCTGTGGCAGTGTTACTATGGCGGTGGTCCTGTGTTGATGATACTGTGCAGTGGTTCGTGCAGGTATTACGGAACGTTTTTGCTCCTGACCCCGCAGCAAGCAGAGATGCAGCAGAATGCAGCGAGGACACGGGAGAAGCGGCGGATCCGTGTGATGTGGAGGAGGAATTAATTGAAATCTTTAAAAATTCATTTGTAGTGATGATGGCGCGGCTCCCCCGGTGCGAGTCCTGCCAGGCGGATTAATTAGTGATCTGAAGCATGAAAATAATATCATCTAAGAGAAGGGAATTAATAGGGACGCTCGTAGGGAAGCGCCAGGGTGTGACGCGCCTGTCACCGCCACCTGACATCACCGCACTGGGGAGCGTCCGCGCCCGCACAGGTCATAGCGTTCAGGAATCCGACACCCGATTCTGCTAAGAGTTACCCCCAGGGCGGCGCTATTGTCTTGTTGTGCCCTTAGGTAGGGTCTGGAGATGAAGGGGTCTTGGGGGGGGGGGGGTCTCCAGATTCCTTATCAAGCCCCTAAACTGATAGAAAAGGATTCAGCCAAAAACAAGCAGAAAACAAAAATAGCCCTTGGCAGCCACAGAAAAAGCGAAACGCGTCAGATCAAAGTCGTATAAACACAATGAGAGGGAACGGAGGGCGAAAGCTGCCAAGAAAAACAGAGCAGTCTGTGAATCACATAGCGGGGGACGCTAAACAATTGTGTATGGTCTGCACCGGGCGGGGGGTGTACGGGGCGACACGTCTCACAGGGCGGCATTTAGTGTCATGGACATAGGGGTGCGTGTAGGTGATCGGGCACCAAAGTGGGCTCCTTCCTGTCATGCCACCCCCTCCCCCCAGAGCAGGGGGTGCAGTCCTTGTGTAGTATGATGGCGGTGCCTATGATAAGGGGTTGGGCCCCCATAGTGACCAGTCAGCCTCTGTCCATGGTCTGTATGGCACTGACCTCTCCAGGGGTCACCGTCCCTTGCTCACACCCATCTGTCAGTCTTTCCCAATTTGTCCCTGTGTCTTCAGCTTTGTAATGTTAATGGCCGGTGGATGGGACTAGTGCAGGGCACCATGGTGCGGGTATTCGGAGGCAAATGAGGGCAAACAGTCCCTGTGTGTGCATGCAAATGTGTGATGTGTCTAATGGCCCCCCACCAACAATAATCCCCCCACACACCTTACCCTGACCATAGGTATCAATGGGCGCACCCTGAAATCTGGAGGATGACAAGTGATGGGGACGGCAGAGCCTCGGGATTAGATCGGGAGTCGGGAGGATAAAAGATTAGATTATATGTTATTACTTTTATTCTTATTTATTGTGATTTGATACAATTTACAGTCATTGCGGCCGTTGCGATCGGAGCCTGAGGTTACTGCCCCCCACCCCCACCCCGGATTGTTTCCTTGGTCCTCGTGTCTGTCTCGGCAGTGACAATTGGTTCTTATTATTACTAATATACAATATACCAATAGTCCAGAGATCTGATAATCCGGAGCCGACCTCCCAGGGGAGAAGAATATTCAGGAGACTCCTCTGATATAATGTCTGTCCAGCAATCCAGAAATCTGAGGTCCGGTCTGGGGTCTGTATTAGTTTAGGGGTCTGGTCTGGGGTCTGTATTAGTTTAGGGGTCCGGTCTGGGGTCTGTATTAGTTTAGGGATCTGGTCTGGGGTCTGTATTAGTTTAGAGGTCTGGTCTGGGGTCTGTATTAGTTTAGGAGTCTGGTCTGGGGTCTGTATTAGTTTAGGGGTCTGGTCTGGGGTCTGTATTAGTTTAGGGGTCTGGTCTGGGGTCTGTATTAGTTTAGGGGTCTGGTCTGCGGTCTGTATTAGTTTAGGGGTGTGGTCTGGGGTCTGTATTAGTTTAGGGGTCTGGTCTGGGGTCTGTATTAGTTTAGGGGTCTGGTCTGGGGTCTGTATTAGTTTAGGGGTCCGGTCTGGGGTCTGTATTAGTTTAGGGGTCTGGTCTGGGGTCTGTATTAGTTTAGGGGTCCGGTCTGGGGTCTGTATTAGTTTAGGGATCTGGTCTAGGGTCTGTATTAGTTTAGAGGTCTGGTCTGGGGTCTGTATTAGTTTAGAGGTCTGGTCTGGGGTCTGTATTAGTTTAGGGGTCTGGTCTGGGGTCTGTATTAGTTTAGAGGTCCGGTCTGGGGTCTGTATTAGTTTAGGGGTCTGGTCTGGGGTCTGTATTAGTTTAGGGGTCTGGTCTGGGGTCTGTATTAGTTTAGAGGTCTGGTCTGGGGTCTGTATTAGTTTAGGGGTCCGGTCCGGGGTCTGTATTAGTTTAGGGGTCTGGTCTGGGGTCTGTATTAGTTTAGAGGTCTGGTCTGGGGTCTGTATTAGTTTAGGGGTCCGGTCTGGGGTCTGTATTAGTTTAGGGGTCTGGTCTGGGGTCTGTATTAGTTTAGGGGTCCGGTCTGGGGTCTGTATTAGTTTAGGGGTCTGGTCTGGGGTCTGTATTAGTTTAGGGGTCCGGTCTGGGGTCTGTATTAGTTTAGGGGTCTGGTCTGGGGTCTGTATTAGTTTAGAGGTCTGGTCTGGGGTCTGTATTAGTTTAGGGGTCTGGTCCGGGGTCTGTATTAGTTTAGGGGTCTGGTCAGGGGTCTGTATTAGTTTAGGGGTCTGGTCCGGGGTCTGTATTAGTTTAGGGGTCCGGTCTGGGGTCTGTATTAGTTTAGGGGTCTGGTCTGGGGTCTGTATTAGTTTAGAGGTCTGGTCTGGGGTCTGTATTAGTTTAGGGATCTGGTCTGGGGTCTGTATTAGTTTAGGGGTCTGGTCTGAGGTCTGTATTAGTTTAGGGGTCTGGTCTGAGGTCTGTATTAGTTTAGAGGTCTGGTCTGGGGTCTGTATTAGTTTAGGGGTCTGGTCTGGGGTCTGTATTAGTTTAGGGGTCTGGTCTGGGGTCTGTATTAGTTTAGGGGTCTGGTCTGGGGTCTGTATTAGTTTAGGGCTCTGGTCTGGGGTCTGTATTAGTTTAGGGGTCTGGTCTGGGGTCTGTGTTAGTTTAGGGCTCTGGTCTGGGGTCTGTATTAGTTTAGGAGTCTGGTCTGGGGTCTGTATTAGTTTAGGGGTCTGGTCTGGGGTCTGTATTAGTTTAGGGATCTGGTCTGGGGTCTGTATTAGTTTAGGAGTCTGGTCTGGGGTCTGTATTAGTTTAGGGGTCTGGTCTGGGGTCTGTATTAGTTTAGAGGTCCGGTCTGGGGTCTGTATTAGTTTAGGGATCTGGTCTGGGGTCTGTATTAGTTTAGGGGTCTGGTCTGGGGTCTGTATTAGTTTAGGGGTCTGGTCTGAGGTCTGTATTAGTTTAGGAGTCTGGTCTGGGGTCTGTATTAGTTTAGGGGTCTGGTCTGGGGTCTGTATTAGTTTACAGGTCTGGTCTGGGGTCTGTATTAGTTTAGGGGTGTGGTCTGGGGTCTGTATTAGTTTAGGGGTCCGGTCTGGGGTCTGTATTAGTTTAGGGATCTGGTCTGGGGTCTGTGCTGGTCTAGGGAAGTGATGGTCAGGATATTTTGGTGACATCGGCAGTTCCTTATTGTGTTCTTGTAATAAGCAGCTGTTGATACTTTTTTCTCACTTGTCCGTGCTTCTGTCCTGGGTGTTCTCCTCTTCCTCCTCTAGGCGGTGCTGCACTGATTGATGCTGCGTACAGCGTCCCAGCCTTCTTCAGCGTCATCAGCAGTGTACCCTGGAGGTGGACTCTGTTTGTGGGGGTGGCCTTTAAAAAAGGGTCATAAACTGTGTGAGGGCCATAAGTAGGGGGATTGTATGCTGTTTGGGGGTAAAAAAGGGGGGGTTGATATACTGTGGGGGCAGAAAAAGGGGTCAAAAATGGGTTCACTTTGTGAGGGCTAAAAATGGGGGGTCATATACCATGTGATGGTCTAAAAATACATGTAATATAATATAAATGAATCTATCAGAATTATATATCTTTATACTAGAGTTCTGGATGTTTGTAGATGTGACACCTCCTCGTTAAGCATATTTTTTTTATGAATTTTAACAGACTGAGCTTAAAAGGTAAGCCATCACTGGTCTGGACTCTACGGGGTCTTCTCTGGGTTCCGTATTGATCTCGAGGATCTTTTCTGGGTTCTGTATTGGTTTGGGGGTCTTCGTTGGGTTCTGTGTTGGTTTGGGGGTCTTCTCTGGGTTCTGTATTGGTTTGGGGGTCTTCGTTGGGTTTTGTATTGGTTTGGGGGTCTTCATTGGGTTCTATATTGATCTGGGGGGTCTTCTCTGGTTTCTATATTGGTCTGGGGGTCTTCTCTGGGTTATGTATTGGTCTGGGGTCTTCTCTGGGTTGTGTATTGGTCTGGGAGTCTTATCTGGGTTCTGTATTGGTCCAGGGGTCTTTTGTGGTTTCTGTATTGGTCTGGGGGTCTTCTCTGGGTTCTCTATTGGTCTCGGGGTCTTCTATGGTTTCTGTATTGGTCTGGGAGTCTTATCTGGGTTCTGTATTGGTCTGGGGGTCTTCTCTGGGTTCTGTATTGGTCTGGGGGTCTTCGTTGGGTTCTATATTGGTTTGGGGGTCTTCGTTGGGTTGTATACTGATTTGGGGGTTTTCTCTGGGTTCTGTAATTGTCTTGGGATCTTCTCTGGATTCTGTTTTGGTCTGGGGGTCTTCTTTGGGTTTTGTATTGGTTTGGGTGTCTTCATTCGGTTCTATATTGATCTGGGGGTCTTCTCTGGTTTCTGTATTGGTCTGGGAGTCTTCTCTGGGTTCTGTATTGGTCTGGGAGTCTTCTCTGGTTTCTGTATTGGTCTGGGAGTCTTCTCTGGTTTCTGTATTGGTCTGGGGGTCTTTTCTGGTTTCTGTATTGGTCTTGGAGTCTTCTCTGGGTTCTGTATTGGTCTGGGGGTCTTCTCTGTGTTCTGTATTGGTCTGGGGGTCTTCTCTAGTTTCTTTATTGGTTTGGGGGTCTTCTTTGGATTCTGTTTTGGTCTGGGGGTCTTCATTGGGTTCTATATTGATCTGGGGGTCTTCTCTGGTTTCTATATTGGTCCGGGGGTCTTCTCTGATTTCTATATTGGTCTGCGGGTCTTCATTGGGATCTGTATTGGTTTGGGGGTCTTCGTTGGGTTCTGTATTGGTCTGGGGGTCTTCTTGGGGTTCCATAATTGTCTGGGGATCTTCTCTGGGTTCTGTTTTGGTCTGGGGGTCTTTGTTGGGTTCTGTATTGGTTTGGGGGTCTTTGTTGGGTTCTATATTTGTTTGAGGGTCTTCTCTGGTTTCTGTATTGGTCTGGGGGTCTTCTCTGGGTTCTGTATTGGTCTGGGGGTCTTTTCTGGTTTCCGTATTGGTCTGGGGGTCTTCTCTGGGTTCTGTATTGGTCTGGGGGTCTTTTCTGGTTTCTGTATTGGTCGGGGGGTCTTCTCTGGGTTCTGTAATTGTCTGGGGATCTTCTCTGGATTCTGTTTTGGTCTGGGGATCTTTGTTGGGTTCTGTATTGGTTTGGGGGTCTTCGTTGGGTTCTATATTGATCTGGGGGTCTTCTCTGGTTTCTGTATTGTTCTGGGGGTCTTCTCTGGGTTCTGTATTGGTCTGAGGGTCTTCTCTGTGTTCTGTATTGGTCTGGGGGTCTTTGTTGGGTTCTGTATTGGTCTGGGGGTCTTCTCTGGGTTCTTTATTGGTCTGAGGGTCTTCTCTGTGTTCTGTATTGGTCTGGGGGTCTTCATTGGGTTCTGTATTGTTTTGGGGGTCTTCGTTGGGTTCTGTATTGGTCTGGGGGTCTTCTCTGGGTTCTGTATTGGTCTGGGGGTCTTCTCTGGGTTCTGTATTGGTCTGGGGGTCTTCTCTGGGTTCTGTATTGGTCTGGGGGTCTTCTCTGGGTTCTGTATTGGTCTGGGGGTCTTCTCTGGGTTCTGTATTGGTCTGGGGGTCTTCTCTGGGTTCTGTATTGGTTTGGGGGTCTTCTCTGGGTTCTGTATTGGTCTGGGGTCTTCTCTGGGTTCTGTATTGGTCTGGGGGTCTTCTCTGGGTTCTGTATTGGTCTGGGGGTCTTCTCTGGGTTCTGTATTGGTTTGGGGGTCTTCTCTGGGTTCTGTATTGGTCTGGGGTCTTCTCTGGGTTCTGTACTGGTCTCAGGGTTCTTCTCTGGATGGGGTATACAATGACATCACTTTGGTCCTTGCACTCACCTCTTTGCACTCTACAATACAGCTACAACTTCTATACACTGTATATACTATGTATAGTGCGCCATCCTCCTGTACTGGGTGTATATCACTACAGAATCTTTTCTTGTACAAGATATTACAGCTGTAGCTCCTATATACTATATATACTGTATATACTGTGCTGTCACTAGAGACACCTACGGCTCCTATGTACTCTCTATATTACTATATATACTGTATATACGGACATTATAGCTGCGGCTCCTGTGTACTCTCTATATACTATATATACTGTATATGCTGTGCTGTCACTAGAGGACAGATATTGGTGACTCCTATGTGCTCTATATACTACTATATATACTGTATATACTGTGCTGTCACTAGAGGACAGATATTGGTGACTCCTGTGTACTCTCTCTATACTATATATATTGTATATATTGTGCTGTCACTAGAGGACAGATATTACTTTGGTGACTCCTATGTGCCCTATATACTACTATGTATACTGTATATACTGTGCTGTCACAGATATTACTTTGACTCCTATGTGCTCTATATACTACTATATATACTGTATATACTGTGCTGTCACTAGAGGACAGATATTGGTGACTCCTGTGTACTCTCTATATACTATATATACTGTATATACGGACATTACAGCTGCGGTTCCTGTGTACTCTCTATATACTATATATACTGTATATACTGTGCTGTCACTAGAGGACAGATATTGGTGACTCCTATGTGCTCTATATACTACTATATATACTGTATATACTGTGCTGTCACTATAGAACCTCTTCTTGTAACAGTTATTACCTCTCTGTTCCGGATTATCGGACCTTGTGGATGACGCGGTGCGGCAGTGTGCTGACTATCGCATGATATTGTATTACAGGCCAGGCTGGGGGTCCTCGGTGTGACTAGTCGGTGACTATTGGGGTGGGGGGGTGTCATTGGCCTCATCCTGGGCTTTGTCTGCTGCAGCATCTGCTGACCCGGGTGGGGCACAAAGCCTCTGTGTGTGGGCATTGTTCTGCAGGAATGCAGGAGGGTTCGCTGCTCCCATCTGAGGGTCCTGTTCATATGTTAAAGACCCCACCCCGGACCCCCCATAGATCTCAGACACAGCATGGCTACTGCTGGGTATAGATCACTTACAGTCACATCAGGCTTGTAGCTCTGCTCATCCTGAGCCGCCTAGTACATGAATAGAATGTCAGAACTGTAGTAGAGACTGACACAGTCAGCAGCGCCATGAGTAGGTGGCCCCTGTTCCTCGCCATACACGGCTCAGTTGCAGATTTCCAGGTTTTTCAGGCCGCGGCGCTCCATGTGCAGATAAGACTGAGGCGTTTTAGCGAGAATAGTGTTGTATGTAAATGATGTCAGCGCGGCTTCTCGGAAGTCTTATTACAGCGCGGTCACGTCTCCCTGACCAGAATATATTAGCATACATTGCGTGGCGATGGCGAGCCGCCCGGATCCTTTACATATCACACTCTTACCTCCTGGACATCGTCTGATTAGCACAGGGAGGCTGGAGAGGTGGCAGCGGGGTCCGGGGAGGGGGCACTGCCGAATATAAGCAGCCGTCACACTCTACTGACTGCACTGACTCCATCTGTACTCCGTAATAACCCTTCAGGACCCGGAACGTGAATCCCAGCGGGCGCCGCATCACCAATATGTCACCCTAATAGAGACGCCCCAATGGTTCTGCGGGTGTTCAAGGTGCAAGTCCTATGGGGTGTTCCTCATAATGGCCTGCGGGGGCGCTCGTGTCATAAGTGTATAATGTAGGCCCCACCCCTGTGATAAATATACAATGTAGGCCCCGCCCCTGTGATAAATATACAATGTAGACCCCAGTTATATTCTTGTACATAGGAGCAGTATTATAGTAGTTATATTCTTGTACATAGGAGTAGTATTATAGTAGTTATATTCTTGTACATAGGAGTAGTATTATAGTAGTTATATTCTTGTACATAGGAGTAGTATTATAGTAGTTATATTCTTGTACATAGGAGTAGTATTATAGTAGTTATATTCTTGTACATAGGGGCAGTATTATAGTAGTTATATTCTTGTACATAGGAGTAGTATTATAGTAGTTATATTCTTGTATATAGGAGGTAGTATTATAGTAGTTATATTCTTGTACATAGGAGTAGTATTATAGTAGTTATATTCTTGTACATAGGAGGTAGTATTATAGTAGTTATATTCTTGTACATAGGAGTAGTATTATAGTAGTTATATTCTTGTACATAGGAGCAGTATTATAGTAGTTATATTCTTGTACATAGGAGTAGTATTATAGTAGTTATATTCTTGTACATAGGAGCAGTATTATAGTAGTTATATTCTTGTACATAGGAGTAGTATTATAGCAGTTATATTCTTGTACATAGGAGTAGTATTATAGTAGTTATATTCTTGTACATAGGAGTAGTATTATAGTAGTTATATTCTTGTACATAGGAGGTAGTATTATAGTAGTTATATTCTTGTACATAGGAGCAGTATTATAGTAGTTATATTCTTGTACATAGGAGCAGTATTATAGTAGTTATATTCTTGTACATAGGAGCAGTATTATAGTAGTTATATTCTTGTACATAGGAGGTAGTATTATAGTAGTTATATTCTTGTACATAGGAGCAGTATTATAGTAGTTATATTCTTGTACATAGGAGCAGTATTATAGTAGTTATATTCTTGTACATAGGAGTAGTATTATAGTAGTTATATTCTTGTACATAGGAGGTATTATTATAGTAGTTATATTCTTGTACATAGGAGCAGTATTATAGTAGTTATATTCTTGTACATAGGAGTAGTATTATAGTAGATATATTCTTGTATATAGGAGCAGTATTATAGTAGTTATAGTTTTGTACATAGGAGTAGTATTATAGTAGTTATATTCTTGTACATAGGAGCAGTATTATAGTAGTTATATTCTTGTACATAGGAGGTAATTTTTATTAGTAAAAACAAAACAAAAATACATTACATTCCAGCAGAATTAATAACTAATAATAATAATAATAATAATAATAATAATAATAATAATAATAATATAACATAAATCAGACATGTCTTTCAGATAACAAAAATGAGAATCACTTTAACTTAAGAGTCCATTGCTGGCAGGATAAAGAGGGGGAAAAAAAAATAAATCCATAAATAAATGAACAGACTTATTTGCAGTGTTATCAGAATATTCAGCAATCGATATATACATTTCTCCACAATTTTACATTATCAGACTTTTTTCTGACCTCCAGAGACTTTATCCACCTCAGTTCAGACATGATATATGTGACAGCGGTCATATGACGGAAGGGCTCTCTGTGTAGGGACTCCTGGGTCCTTGTATGCCAGTGATAATATTTGATGACAGTAATAATAATATACAGGGTCTCCCGGTTAATGTCACCTATATTAGTTGGGATGCCATATATGATTTCGGGGTATTTGAGAGACTGTAATTGGGGAATTTTCAGCCTCCGGGATATTTCCTGCCAGATCTTTCGCCCTCCCCCGCACTCTGATATAAAATGTGCCATGGTCTCCTCCTGCTGACAACCCAATGGACATGCCCGATCTGACACACTGAGATGTTTTAAGTTGCCTCTTACAAAAAGTTTCCCATGCAAAGATAGCCAGGCGATGTCAAAGAACTTTGCAGGGAGCCTCAGACCAGTGAGGAGCCTCAGACTATCCTTCAGGGTTATAGATGTACAGTCCCTCAATGCCGGCTGGAGACAATAGAAGGTCTTACATACCCTGGTGTATAGATCTCTCCTGGTCTTACTCACCAGATAGGTCTTTTCAATACCCCATTTTTTCAGGCACCTTATGCCATAGTCCAGATACTGGGGGAGGTAGTCACGAGTCGATCGACCCCTCTTAAGGCTGCCGCCTCGCACCCAGGATTCTGCAAAAGGCAATATCCAGTCCCTGATACTATTTACCCACAGGGAGCTGTTATCTGAGTCCAGGCAACCAAAATTTACTTTTAGAAACATGGAGTCAAAAAACACCCTTGGATTTAACATATCCAGCCCACCCTCTCTCCTCTGTAGGTAGGTTATCCCTCTTTTTACTGGGTTCAACCTGTTCCCCCACAAAAGTTGGAAGAACAGGCTAAAGAGCCTAGCGGAGAAAGATTCTGGCAAAGGAAAGACAACAGAGACGTACAAGAAGACAGGGACCAGGTAAGTCTTCAACATTTTAACCCTTTCTCTATAGGTCAGCCTCCAGTTCTTCCATCGCTGAACCTTTGCATTTCCGGATTCCAACTTTTCTTCCCAATTTAGTCTGCAATTATCATCCCTCCCGAATTTCACCCCAAGGATCTTAATATAGGAGGAGGCCTGGGCAAACTGCGGCAGATCAAATGTAGGACCAGTATGACCCGTCCAGAGAGCTTGACTCTTCTCAAGGTTGACAAGAGACCCGGAGGCCTCTGAGTAACTTCTGATGGCTGCAGACAACATCTCCACCTCACGAGGCTCAGATATCACCACAGTCACATCATCCGCGTAGGCAACAACTCTCAGGGGCAAGCAGTGGGGGACCGGCGCCCCCTGAAAATCACACTCCTGCAGTGACCTAAGAAACGGGTCTATGGCAAACACATACAGTAATGGACTCAGTGGGCAACCTTGTCTCACCCCTGCCTCAACCCTGAAAGCATCACCCTGCCAACCATTAATCAGAGGAAAGCTCTCCGCCTCACGGTACAAAGTTCTCAGCCAATCCACAAATTGTCCCGGAATACCGTACTTTGTCAAAGTCGCCCATAGATACTCATGGTCTACTCTGTCAAAGGCCTTAGCCTGGTCAAGACTCACAACATATCTCCCACACCTCAGAGCTTTACATCTCTCAAACATCTCCCTTATCGAGATAACTGCTCCAGAGATGTTCCGCCCTTTAACTGTGCCAAACTGTGAGCCTGCCAACAGTGCCGGGGACAAACAAACTAATCTAGAGAACAGAATTTTTGCAAGAATCTTCCTATCGACATTCAAGAGGGCAATTGGCCTCCAGTTCTTGATGTCACTAGGCTCTTTACCTTTAGACAGCAGGATCAGGGAGGACACTCTCATGGATGGAGGCATCAGGTGGTTTTCTAGACTAGTTTTGTATACATCCACGAGAATTGGTGCCAAGAGGTCTCGGAATTTCTTATAGAACTCAGCTGTAATCCCATCTGGACCTGGTGCCTTCTTCAGATGTAACTTATCTATGGCCTCTTTCACCTCCTCCACTGTTAACTCTGCTGTCAAAGGAGAAAAGTCCAAATCATTAGTATCAGGACCTGGAGTTGCCTCCAAGAATTGAGCCACCTTCTCTCTATCCAAAACCTTCTTCTGAAACAAGTCAGCATAGTAAGTTCTCACCACCCCCAGGATACCCTCCCGAGACTCCTGTAACACACCCTGGGAGTCAGTGAGACCTGTGACCGATTTATTTGCCACCCGCTCCCTGCAATTCTCAAAAGGATCCGGAGCCCCTAAGGACCCATAATCCCGTTCAAGAACCAGGGATGTATACCTGCGGTACTGATACTGACTGATCTCAGATTTCAGCCGGTCAATCTTCTGTTGGTTATCCCCGCCCGCCGAATAGAGTGACTCTAATTCTTTCCGCAGCCTGAGATACTGGCTATACTTACTCTTCCCCTTCTTAACTGACAGTCTCCTTAAGAGGGATCTGATCTCCTCCTTGACATCCTCCCACCAGTCAGCCATGTTATCATAAAACACCACTCTCTCAAGCTGGTTCTGAAATAGAGAGTGGACACAACTCCGGACACAGTCATCGTCCAAGAGGCTGGAATTGAGCTTCCATAGGCCTCTCCCAATATCAGGGCGTTTTGTGGAGCCCAAGCAAAAATACAAAGCCAGATGGTCAGAATAAGGGACTGTCTTTTCACTTTTCTCACTAACATGCTCAGCGGGACTGACCAGAGCTAAGTCTATCCGACTGCATCTACCAGCGCAGGAGTAAGTGAATTTTGGTTTCCTACCACCCTCAGTAAACACATCAGACAGACCAGCCTGTGAAATAATTCTGCTTAAGACCTTGCAGTCCCTGGTGAGAGGCCGACCAGTAGGTCTGTCACTGGATGACATGGTGGCATTGAAGTCCCCTGCCATGACTACCGGAACAGATGTAAACAAGTACTGCTTGACTTCATCAAACAGACGTGCCCTTTCAATCACCGACTGCGGTGGACCATAGATATTAATGAGTCGGAGCCTTCTGCCTCGGATGGTAACTTCTAAAACCAGGCACCTCCCCATCAGAACCTCAGTTAATCTGTGTATGGTGACATCAGGGGTGTTAAACAGTATAGAAACCCCGGCATAAGGCTCCACAGCCAGAGACCAGAAGGACGGGCCAGATTTCCATTCTCTCTCTGCTTCTCGTATTAGTCCTAAAGTATTTAAACGGGTTTCTTGTAAGAAATAGACATCGGCATCAAGATATCTCAGATGTTCATACACTGCGTGTCTTGTCCTCCTTGCTCGGATGCTATTCACATTACTAGAGATAACTTTAAGATAGAAACCTGCCATCAGAACAACTAGGAATATGAGAAACAGAGAGATGGGCCCCATTGTCATAGATCAGAGTCAGAGGTGTCCTGGTGACCAGCTGTTTCCATGTCTGATTCGGACTGCCCCTCATCTCGGTGGGGTCTCCTCTTATTGGGAGGATCGCCCTCTGGCTCCTCCTCATACTCCGCCATCATTCGTGAGAGTTCTCTGTCTAGTTCTGCTTCTCCGTCTGACTCTGATAGGACACTAAATCTATTCCCCGTTGCAGTGACCTCGCCTGCACTACTTACTCTCATCTTTGTAGGCTTTTCTACCGTGGTCCACTCACCCTCAGGCTTACGGCTGGCTTTATCCTTCTTCCTCCTTTTATTATTGTTGGATGATCGGGCAGGAGAAGAGACGACCACTGAGGGTTGTACAACCTGCTCAACAACCTCCATGGTCGTCTCAATGGGACCTGACTCGGCCTGGTCTTGGGTGGTATCACCTGTATGTGGTTGAGGCTCCGCCTCCGTGACTACTGACCCTGACAATAGCGCCTCCTCCTCCTCCTGTATGTCATCAGCCGCTGCCAGCAAGTCCTCATCAGGGCTATCCTTACAGATGTTATGCCAGGCATCAGGACAATCTCTGTGGGGGTGACCGATCCGACCGCACAGGTTACACCTAATGCTTTGGCATGTGGCACTCACGTGGCCCATTTCATTACATAGGCTACACTTTACCATGGAGCATACACTGGCCACATGGCCGGCCTTCCCACACTTGAAGCACCGGCGAGGCTGACCCGCATAGAAGCAGATCCCTTTTTCTCGGCCTATAAAGAATGAATTGGGCAGATGTTGGGTTATGTTGTTCTGCTGACGCAACTTCACCAGGACCCTCCACCCACCGGTCCAGACCCCGTCTTCATCCCTGTTCTTACTAAGATCGGACATGAGGTCACAATGCCTCCTGAGCCAGATGACTATGTCCTGAGGGGGAACGGCTTCATTCCAAAATACAATTGTGACAGAGGCTGTATCTGGCCTAGAGATGGGGATGAAACTGAACTTATCCCAACCTTCCGTATCTCTCAACCTGGTGAGATTGGCCCAGAACCGGTCCAGATCAGACATCAGCTTAAAACTAACATCATACCCCTGGCGGTCAGGAAGGTTTATGACGGCCAGGATATCAGTCGGCACAAAGCCCATCTGGGTACATAGGAGCTCTCGGACCACAAACCTCCTATCCGGCAGATCCTCCTTGGCACCTCCGTGCCTAAACCTGACTACATTCCTCCTCCTGAAAGCCTGGCCTGTATAACTGGAGTTTGATGCAAAAGATGGAGCACCGCGGCTCCAGGCATTCCCTGAGGAGGTACGGCCGGATCCGCCATCTTGGCGTGTTTGTGGGCGCTGTGTGGGCTGCTGAGCACCTGTACCATGTGGTTCTGCTACTGTGCGAGTATCCAGAGGGGGAAAGTCCTGCACACTGGACTGTCCTGTGTCCGCCCCACCATCAACCTCTATGTCTGCAATATCACCAGACTCCAGAGACTGGACTGCAGAGGGGTCTGACGCCATAGATCGTGAAGGATCCCCCCCAGAAACACCTTCCCCTGCTGGGCCGTTATCACATACAGGAATATCCATAATATCAGGCACATTAGTCAGACAATCCGCGGCAGCAGAGTCCTGCACAGCAGAGTCCATATTAGTATTATAGTCAGCGGCAGCAGAGTCCTGCATAGCAGAGTCCATATTACCACTACAGTCAGCGGCAGCAGAGTCCTGCACAGCAGAGTCCACAACCTGTAACCCCAAATATGTTACTCCCCCAGTACCTTCAGGTAAGAGTCCATAGTCCTGCTGCAATGACTTGTCTCCTGGGACTTGTGGTGTCTGCACAGCTGCTACTTCATTACCATTAGGCAGGGGTCCATGACCTGGTTGCAAAGTGCTGGTTGCTGGGACTTGTGGTGCCTTGCTGAGAACTGCTGCAGGTTTTTGCTGTTGCTGAACACTGGTCGCTTTCCCGTACAAATTCCCTTCCTTAAAAGGGAAACTTGCTGGCTGCAGAACTGGTTTTACATGGGACTGCTGGCTGCCACCTTGAGAGGGTTCAGACCCAGCTTTAGCACAAGGTGATGGTGACTTCTGGTATTCCTGGAACCGCTGCTGGTTTCTGTATGATTCTCCCACCGGTCCCATTTGCTCCAGTACAGTCTCGGTCTCCCGTACGTTCTCGGCGAGCTCTTTCGCCAGTGCGCTCAGCTTCCTGTCCAGTAACACCAGTTTCTCAGGGCATGCAGACTTTTTTAGATTATACGCACATTCAATCTGTCTCTGCAGATATATTTTACTGGCCTTCAATGTCTCCAGTCGCTTGACCAGTGCTGGTATCTCATCTGCCAGGCGCAGTTCTGGTGCTCGCTCAGTAGCTGTGACAGTCTGTGCATTGTTGGAAAGCTTTGCAGGTTGGTTACCCCCAGTATGGCTTCTGGTTGGTGTAGCCTGTGATTTCTGACATGCTACGGCTGTTGTCACTGCCATGGGCCCACAATGTCCAGACTGGGGACTATGTCCCAGTTTATTTCCAGTGACTGTACTGCTGGTACCTTGAAGCTTCCCCGCTGGTCTCCCTTTGATCTCCTCCACTGCCTTCACTACATTTTTGTAGTTACCGCTTCCAGATCTTGTCCGCTCAGACCGTACCAATACAGACTGCTGCATGTTCTCCTGCATGGTCTGCTTCTCCAGGGATGTTCTCCTCTGTCTGCAGGAGGGTGGGGTGGACTGGACACCTGCAACCTGCAATGGAGTCTGCA
This sequence comes from Leptodactylus fuscus, assembly GCF_031893055.1. Classification (NCBI taxonomy): domain Eukaryota; kingdom Metazoa; phylum Chordata; class Amphibia; order Anura; family Leptodactylidae; genus Leptodactylus; species Leptodactylus fuscus. Next base: position 3,149,394 of record NC_134265.1, on the reverse strand, counting down.
CAGGCTGCAAAGTTTGCTCCTTACATTCAACCATTTTGCTTGGTTGTTGCACCGTACTACTGCTTGCTTCCGTTACTTCTTCCTTTACAACTTTCTTCCCATCTTGGCTTGCTGCACTAGGACTGCTGACACACTGGACACGATTCCCATTACTGGGGACTTTAGGATTTCCATCCATTTTTTTAGTTGTCTGGGAATTGCTTCCCAGAGAAGGCCTTGGAGCCTGGGCCTTGGCAGGGGAACTTCCCCACCCAGGGCGGCCCCGCCCTGGGCTATCTCCAGACATCAGGAGCCTCAGGAGAGCTACAAAAACACGTCCTCACAGCTAGGAGGTAGTATTATAGTAGTTATATTCTTGTACATAGGAGCAGTATTATAGTAGTTATATTCTTGTACATAGGAGGTATTATTATAGTAGTTATATTCTTGTACATAGGAGCAGTATTATAGTAGATATATTCTTGTACATAGGAGTAGTATTATAGTAGTTATATTCTTGTACATAGGAGGTAGTATTATAGTAGTTATATTCTTGTACATAGGAGTAGTATTATAGTAGTTATATTCTTGTACATAGGAGTAGTATTATAGTAGTTATATTCTTGTACATAGGAGGTAGTATTATAGTAGATATATTCTTGTACATAGGAGGTAGTATTATAGTAGTTATATTCTTGTACATAGGAGCAGTATTATAGTAGTTATATTCTTGTACATAGGGGGCAGTATTATAGTAGTTATATTCTTGTACATAGGAGCAGTATTATAGTAGTTATATTCTTGTACATAGGAGTAGTATTATAGTAGTTATATTCTTGTACATAGGAGCAGTATTATAGTAGTTATATTCTTGTATATAGGAGTAGTATTATAGTAGTTATATTCTTGTATATAGGAGTAGTATTATAGTAGTTATATTCTTGTACATAGGAGGTAGTATTATAGTAGTTATATTCTTGTACATAGGAGTAGTATTATAGTAGTTATATTCTTGTACATAGGAGCAGTATTATAGTAGTTATAGTTTTGTACATAGGAGTAGTATTATAGTAGTTATATTCTTGTACATAGGAGTAGTATTATAGTAGTTATATTCTTGTATATAGGAGCAGTATTATAGTAGTTATATTCTTGTACATAGGAGGTAGTATTATAGTAGTTATATTCTTGTACATAGGAGTAGTATTATAGTAGTTATATTCTTGTACATAGGAGCAGTATTATAGTAGTTATATTCTTGTACATAGGAGGTAGTATTATAGTAGTTATATTCTTGTACATAGGAGTAGTATTATAGTAGTTATATTCTTGTACATAGGAGGTAGTATTATAGTAGTTATATTCTTGTACATAGGAGTAGTATTATAGTAGTTATATTCTTGTACATAGGAGCAGTATTATAGTAGTTATATTCTTGTACATAGGAGCAGTATTATAGTAGTTATATTCTTGTACATAGGAGTAGTATTATAGTAGTTATATTCTTGTACATAGGAGGTAGTATTATAGTAGTTATATTCTTGTATATAGGAGTAGTATTATAGTAGTTATATTCTTGTACATAGGAGCAGTATTATAGTAGTTATATTCTTGTACATAGGAGGTAGTATTATAGTAGTTATATTCTTGTACATAGGAGTAGTATTATAGTAGTTATATTCTTGTACATAGGAGGTAGTATTATAGTAGTTATATTCTTGTACATAGGAGCAGTATTATAGTAGATATATTCTTGTACATAGGAGTAGTATTATAGTAGATATATTCTTGTACATAGGAGTAGTATTATAGTAGTTATATTCTTGTACATAGGAGGTAGTATTATAGTAGATATATTCTTGTACATAGGAGTAGTATTATAGTAGTTATATACTTGTACATAGGAGCAGTATTATAGTAGTTATATTCTTGTACATAGGAGTAGTATTATAGTAGATATATTCTTGTACATAGGAGCAGTATTATAGTAGTTATATTCTTGTACATAGGAGCAGTATTATAGTAGTTATATTCTTGTACATAGGAGTAGTATTATAGTAGTTATATTCTTGTACATAGGAGGTATTATTATAGTAGTTATATTCTTGTACATAGGAGCAGTATTATAGTAGATATATTCTTGTACATAGGAGTAGTATTATAGTAGTTATATTCTTGTACATAGGAGGTATTATTATAGTAGTTATATTCTTGTACATAGGAGCAGTATTATAGTAGATATATTCTTGTACATAGGAGTAGTATTATAGTAGTTATATTCTTGTACATAGGAGTAGTATTATAGTAGTTATATTCTTGTACATAGGAGGTATTATTATAGTAGTTATATTCTTGTACATAGGAGCAGTATTATAGTAGTTATATTCTTGTACATAGGAGCAGTATTATAGTAGTTATATTCTTGTACATAGGAGTAGTATTATAGTAGTTATATTCTTGTACATAGGAGGTATTATTATAGTAGTTATATTCTTGTACATAGGAGCAGTATTATAGTAGTTATATTCTTGTACATAGGAGTAGTATTATAGTAGTTATATTCTTGTATATAGGAGTAGTATTATAGTAGTTATATTCTTGTACATTGGAGGTAGTATTATAGTAGTTATATTCTTGTATATAGGAGCAGTATTATAGTAGTTATATTCTTGTATATAGGAGTAGTATTATAGTAGTTATATTCTTGTACATAGGAGGTAGTATTATAGTAGTTATATTCTTGTACATAGGAGTAGTATTATAGTAGTTATATTCTTGTACATAGGAGCAGTATTATAGTAGTTATAGTTTTGTACATAGGAGTAGTATTATAGTAGTTATATTCTTGTACATAGGAGTAGTATTATAGTAGTTATATTCTTGTATATAGGAGCAGTATTATAGTAGTTATATTCTTGTACATAGGAGGTAGTATTATAGTAGTTATATTCTTGTACATAGGAGCAGTATTATAGTAGTTATATTCTTGTACATAGGAGTAGTATTATAGTAGTTATATTCTTGTACATAGGAGTAGTATTATAGTAGTTATATTCTTGTACATAGGAGGTAGTATTATAGTAGTTATATTCTTGTACATAGGAGCAGTATTATAGTAGTTATATTCTTGTACATAGGAGGTATTATTATAGTAGTTATATTCTTGTACATAGGAGCAGTATTATAGTAGATATATTCTTGTATATAGGAGCAGTATTATAGTAGTTATATTCTTGTGCATAGGAGTAGTATTATAGTAGTTATATTCTTGTATATAGGAGTAGTATTATAGTAGTTATATTCTTGTACATAGGAGGTAGTATTATAGTAGTTATATTCTTGTACATAGGAGTAGTATTATAGTAGTTATATTCTTGTACATAGGAGTAGTATTATAGTAGTTATATTCTTGTACATAGGAGGTAGTATTATAGTAGTTATATTCTTGTACATAGGGGCAGTATTATAGTAGTTATATTCTTGTACATAGGAGTAGTATTATAGTAGTTATATTCTTGTACATAGGAGGTAGTATTATAGTAGTTATATTCTTGTACATAGGAGTAGTATTATAGTAGTTATATTCTTGTACATAGGGGCAGTATTATAGTAGTTATATTCTTGTACATAGGAGCAGTATTATAGTAGTTATATTCTTGTACATAGGAGGTAGTATTATATTAGTTATATTCTTGTATATAGGAGTAGTATTATAGTAGTTATACTCTTGAATTGATAGAAGGATCCGCTCTACCAGGAATATTTCTTTAAAAAATAACTTTTAATCCATAATGATTAAAAAACACTCCATAGACAGGAACAAAAGTGCAAAAGTAGGAAAAAAGTGATTAAAACCGCATAGGTTTCATTGTGGCTGACATGTTTCGACACGTCTGTGTCTTACTCATAGCCCAATCTCATACATACATCTCATACAATCTCATTGTACATAGGAGCAGTATTATAGTAGTTATATTCTTGTACATAGGAGGTAGTATTATATTAGTTATATTCTTGTATATAGGAGTAGTATTATAGTAGTTATACTCTTGTACATAGGAGTAGTATTATAGTAGTTATATTCTTGTACATAGGAGTAGTATTATAGTAGTTATACTCTTGTACATAGGAGTAGTATTATAGTAGTTATATTCTTGTACATAGGAGTAGTATTATATTAGTTATATTCTTGTACATAGGAGGTAGTATTATAGTAGTTATATTCTTGTACATAGGAGTAATATTATAGTAGTTATATTCTTGTACATAGGAGTAGTATTATAGTAGTTATACTCTTGTACATAGGAGTAGTATTATAGTAGTTATATTCTTGTACATAGAAGTAGTATTATAGTAGATATATTCTTGTATATAGGAGGTAGTTGTCACGGGATGGTTAGAGTCTATACTATAGGCAATGTGTAATATATATTTCATGTGGAATGTATTCTCTAACCTGTTGTAAACATCAGTGTGTAGTTGGCTGATTCGGGTCTAGTGTGTTAGCACATTGTATGCAAATACCTCTAACTAGTGAGGACCAGTGAGGACAATGGGTGGAGATAATCTGATCAGTGTCTCCAAGAAGATGTTGGACGGTGCATTGTCCACAGGAGACAGGGAGTCTGCTCTCCTTGGTATAGGTGAGGGGGGAAGGATCTGTGACTCAGCCCTTCCCACCCACAGATATAGGTGTAACAGTCTTAGTATATAGTATATAGCTAGCAGTTAGTATGTGTTAGCCGGCCTGTGCACAGCTCTGCAGAGAGCCAGAATTTAGTTACAGGACCAAGGAACCAAAGTTATCATTGGATTGTGACTTCTGTGGACTTATTGTTATTACGGTTGATGTGACCGCCGCCGGCTACTAACTTTGTGGATTACAATAAATTGCTGTTGTCTCCCGACCTCTTGCGTCCGTGTTGATTCAAAAGACCATCCGGAGGAAGACGTATACCTTTGCTCCGTGACAACTGGTTGGCAGTGGTGGGATCAACAGCGGACAGCGAGATGGACTACAGCAGCCCAGCGATTAATGGAGCCACAACCTCAGAATACAGGAACTGGACTATGGCAAGTCTAAAATTAAGGGCCCGGGAACAAAACCTGAGTTACCAGGGAAGAACGAAAGAGCAACTGATCGAGGCACTGGAGGAGATGACCCTGCAAAGCGACCATGAGGAGGGCTGCCCCCAGGAGACTGGAGAGATACAGGAGTGGCAGGTACAGACCCAAAAGAGCAGATGGGTTGTTTTGTATGAGGAGGAATTGGCAGTGCTGGGGCTAGGAGCAACTGCAGAGCAAAGGAGTAGAGCATTACAGAGGGCTCAGGAAACGGAGAAGGAGGAACAGAGAATGGCGCATGAAATGCGAATGGCTGAGATAACTACGCGGAATTATAATCAAACGTCGGCCCCCAGCCCAACAGTGAGAGAACCACCATATGTCTCCCATAAACACTTCAAGACCTTTGAGGAAGCGGCTGGGGATGTTGATGGATATTTTCAGGACTTCGAACACCAGTGCCGCCTGATGGAAGTCCCAGAGAAGGATTGGGTCCGGTATCTGGTGGGGCACCTACGAGATGGGGCTGCGGAAGCTCTCAGAGCCATGGACCCTAGTGATCAGCGGGACTATGAGGCCATTAAAAGAGCGGTGCAGAAGTATTATGCAGTCACTCCAGAGACCTACCGAGTTCAGTTCCGCTCTTTGTCTTACAATGGGGGAAGCTCCTTCCACATGTTCGCCCACAAGTTGAAGCAAGCATGCAAGCGCTGGCTAGAAGGAGAGGGGGCTGTCACAGTCGATAAGATCCTCCAAGTCATACTTAAGGAACAGTTCTTTTCCCAGTGCCCCGCTGAGATCCGTGAGTGGGTGCTGGAACGGAACCCAGCCACAGTTGAGCAAGCTGCTTCTCTTGCAGATGAGGGCCTGACCATCAAGCCGCAGTGGAAGAGGTTGTTTGCAGAGGAGCGGAAAACTACCACAGTCCGCCAGACACCCTTCAGCCAGCCAACCACCTTTCGTGCCCGGCCTCAGGATTACAATTCCCCCTCTACCCCTGTCCCAGCCCATCGGCCTCCAGCTATGAACAACCCTGTCCCTAGACAACGACCTACTGGAAGAACTCTAGAGCGCAGATGTTTTGGTTGCGGGCGGCCTGGACATTTGCAAGCTAGTTGCCCTGTTAACATGGGGGCACGGGCCACCGTGGCATCCCGGCCTATTCACTACCTGGGAACCACTCCTAGGACAGAAAGTTTGGCCCCATTTCCAGATGACTCCATGAATGACACATCTGTTCCACCTCCAGGGGTCTATGGGATTCAGCCTTCCGCCACACATCCCGCAAACCTTCAGAGGAAGCACTTGCAGGAGGTCCTACTGGATGGCCGAACAGTTGTTGGATTCCGGGACTCGGGAGCTTTCCTAACGGTAGCGGACCCCCGAGTTGTGCGACCCGAGGCCCTAGAGGAGGGTCCTGGCATTTCTATCAAGTTGGCAGGGGGTACTCAAAGACGTATTCCTAAAGCTACCGTGGAACTCGACTATGGTTATGGACCAAAACGATGCACAATTGGTGTGATGAGCGGGCTGCCGGCCGATGTTCTGTTAGGCAACGATGTTGGAAATCTACAGTGCCACTTTGTGGGAGCAGTGACCCGAAGCCAAGCTCAGGGAGAAGCCAACATGGATCCACCGGATTTTCTGACAGATGCCAGCCCTTCAACCCTACAACTTTACCATTCAGTACCGCCGAGGGAACCAACACCAGAACACAGATGGGTTATCCCGGCAGGAGGAAATATGAGCTATAGAGACTGATGTGCATTCCCCAATTTACCTGTGTAGGCCAATTGTGTCATGCACATGTTTTGAGAGGGGGAGGGGTTGTCACGGGATGGTTAGAGTCTATACTATAGGCAATGTGTAATATATATTTCATGTGGAATGTATTCTCTAACCTGTTGTAAACATCAGTGTGTAGTTGGCTGATTAGGGTCTAGTGTGTTAGCACATTGTATGCAAATACCTCTAACTAGTGAGGACCAGTGAGGACAATGGGTGGAGATAATCTGATCAGTGTCTCCAAGAAGATGTTGGATGGTGCATTGTCCACAGGAGACAGGGAGTCTGCTCTCCTTGGTATAGGTGAGGGGGGAAGGATCTGTGACTCAGCCCTCCCCACCCACAGATAGAGGAAGTAACAGTCTTAGTATATAGTTGTAGCTAGCAGTTAGTATGTGTTAGCCGGCCTGTGCACAGCTCTGCAGAGAGCCAGGATTTAGTTACAGGACCAAGGAACCAAAGTTATCATTGGATTGTGACTTCTGTGGACTTATTGTTATTACGGTTGATGTGACCGCCACCGGCTACTAACTTTGTGGATTACAATAAATTGCTGTTGTCTCCCGACCTCTTGCGTCCCTGTTGATTCAAAAGACCATCCGGAGGAAGACGTATACCTTTGCTCCGTGACAGTAGTATTATAGTAGTTATATTCTTGTACATAGGAGTAGTATTATAGTAGTTATATTCTTGTACATAGGTGTAGTATTATAGTAGTTATATTCTTGTACATAGGAGTAGTATTATAGTAGTTATACTCTTGTACATAGGAGCAGTATTATAGTAGTTATATTCTTGTATATAGGAGCAGTATTATAGTAGTTATATTCTTGTACATAGGAGTAGTATTATAGTAGTTATACTCTTGTACATAGGAGTAGTATTATAGTAGTTATATTCTTGTACATAGAAGTAGTATTATAGTAGATATATTCTTGTATATAGGAGGTAGTATTATAGTAGTTATATTCTTGTACATAGGAGTAGTATTATAGTAGTTATATTCTTGTACATAGGAGTAGTATTATAGTAGTTATATTCTTGTACATAGGAGTAGTATTATAGTAGTTATATTCTTGTACATAGGAGCAGTATTATAGTAGTTATATTCTTGTATATAGGAGCAGTATTATAGTAGTTATATTCTTGTACATAGGAGGTAGTATTATAATAGTTATATTCTTGTACATAGGAGTAGTATTATAGTAGTTATATTCTTGTACATAGGAGGTAGTATTATAGTAGTTATATTCTTGTACATAGGAGTAGTATTATAGTAGTTATATTCTTGTATATAGGAGCAGTATTATAGTAGTTATATTCTTGTACATAGGAGGTAGTATTATAATAGTTATATTCTTGTACATAGGAGTAGTATTATAGTAGTTATATTCTTGTACATAGGAGGTAGTATTATAGTAGTTATATTCTTGTACATAGGAGTAGTATTATAGTAGTTATATTCTTGTATATAGGAGCAGTATTATAGTAGTTATATTCTTGTATATAGGAGTAGTATTATAGTAGTTATATTCTTGTACATAGGAGTAGTATTATAGTAGTTATATTCTTGTACATAGGAGTAGTATTATAGTAGTTATATTCTTGTACATAGGAGGTAGTATTATAGTAGTTATATTCTTGTACATAGGAGTAGTATTATAGTAGTTATATTCTTGTACATAGGAGGTAGTATTATAGTAGTTATATTCTTGTACATAGGAGTAGTATTATAGTAGTTATATTCTTGTACATAGGAGTAGTATTATAGTAGTTATATTCTTGTACATAGGAGTAGTATTATAGTAGTTATATTCTTGTACATCGGAGGTAGTATTATAGTAGTTATATTCTTGTACATAGGAGCAGTATTATAGTAGTTATATCCCTGTACATAGGGGTAGTATTATAGTAGATCTGGTTCAGTACTATTTACCTCTTCCTCTCTGTATATTCTTCCAGTATATATATAAGTGCATTATTACGTCCTCAGTTTCCGGGTCTCTCACACTTTCGGGCCGCGGTGCTATTGGAAGCTCATTCATCGTTCGGTGCTTTAGGCCTCCTATTTATCACATCGCCTTCCGTGTTGCGGTGACATGCCTCATGTATCAGAGAAAACACAACACGATGAAAGGCGCCGATTGTTTGTCTGTGATAAATCCTTTTTCTATTATTTTTACAGCTTTTTGTATCTGCAGATAAATCTCTGCTATTATTTATGAGGTTTTCTCGTTGGTGTAGGACGGGATTCCAGGGATGAGAGCGATGTGTCCAGATAAGGGCTCTCATTGTGACAGTCATATATAGAAGGACATAGGATGCAGCAGCCTACTTAGCCTGACCGCAGTGTATCAGGACTCATCTGACGTTCCGGCATCTTCCGGGCTCCTCCATTTGGCCTGGTTTCAGTTTTTGACAAATTCTCCTTAATGATATAATTGTTTCCAGCGCTGATACAACTCGATCCTGTCCGATACGGTGTTTCATGTCCTTGCTGTATTATATGGGAGATAATATCCTTTATTATTAGAGCCCGTTCTGCTGATTTTCACCCTATAATACCTGGGGCCCCCGGGGCCCTCCTCTCGTCTGTTCAGGGTCTATACATCCTTCCTTTACATTTCTGGTTACAATGTCTTGGCTCGGATTCGGCTCCTGGCTTGCAGACAGATAGACGGGAGGAGTCTATGGCGGCTTCTACATTCCCGGTTAGGTGAGATGTTTCTCCATATGGTTTCACTGTACACGTATCCCCCTGTGCACGCTCTAACAATGAGCTCATTTTATGCTTTTCCTCCTCCCCCTCATACATTTTTGCTATCTCCATTGGACGCACAATAAAAAAATTGGACTTGTTGCAACTTTTTGCACCTTTTATTGGACCGACATGAAACTCACACCAGGACGATGTTCCGTGAAATTTCCAGACCTTCCAGGAGACTTCTTCAGAAATCCTAAAGCATTTAGCAGCTCCGGCTACGATTCCTTGATTCCTCTTCCAGTCGTTGGCCTAAAAATGGGATAAACGCCCCCGCCCCATATGGAAACAACAGCCAAGACCGGGGGATCGGTGGCCTCGCACTGGCCAAGTCTGAAGGTTCTCATAATTGATCACAAATTACTTAAAGAAGCCTTGGCCCCGACTGTTGGTACTTTGTCTTTTTCAGGATATTGGTTGTAAAGTTTTGGACTCTCGTCCGCACGATGAAGTGTTTAGTATTCTACGTGAATGATAACGCGGTGACTGCGGGTTTAGGCGCAGGATTAGATGGAATTTCCAGCGAGTTCTCCTCCAGATGTCAGGCCAGGACAAGCCTCGGAGGTGACCCCCACCATATAACTTGATGCCACTTACTGCCTTCTCCATATTCATGATTGGACTTTGTGATCCCAAATTTTGAGGCAGTTCCCGGGCTCCAGTGGAAGTCAGCCCATTAGATGTGTCTTAGGAGTCAATAACCCATCACTAGTGACCATTTCTGATCAGAAGACATCTTATAGACGTTCTGTCTGGTGTGCACAATGATGGCGGAGAAGGTTATGGGCTTCAAATTATCTCCACGAGGTCCAAAGTCCACCAGTTCAGCCCTGTCTATATCGCTGTGCTCGGAACGTGGTCAATGACGTAGGGTGAAGGAGTCAACGTCAGGCAGAATGAGCTTATAACGCCTTCCCCTCCATGTATTACCGCCATTGCCTCTTCTAGGTCTTTACAGACTCGCAGCTCCCATAACAAATCATTTTTTACCATATTTTTCAGTGTTAATGAGGGGTTAACAGTTTTTGGATTTACGGCTGAAACTTCAAATTAAATAAATTTTGTTTCAAATGTAAAATTAGAAAATCTCACGAGAAGTTTTGTCAAAACTGCCGATATTTCCTGCACGGTCTGGACCATGTGAATGGAGCCTCAAAGCTGCACCGTCTTATACTCCCACCCCGCGTATCAACATTCATCTTCTACCATCATCCAACAGCCTCAGTAACTTCTACATAACCATTGTCCCTTAGGGTCCCCACAGAATAAGAGACTCCCCTGTGGCCACTCACACACAGTATAATGCTCCCCACTGACCTCCACACAGTATAATGCTCCCCACTGACCTCCACACAGTATAATGCTCCCACTGACCTCCACACAGTATAATGCTCCCCACTGACCTCCACACAGTATAATGCTCCCCACTGACCTCCACACAGTATAATGCTCCTCACTGAGCTCACACACAGTATAATGCTTCCCACTGACCTCCACACAGTATAATGCTTCCCACTGACCTCCACGCAGTATAATGCTCCCCACTGACCTCTACACAGTATAATGCTTCTCACTGAGCTCACACACAGTATAATGCTTCCCACTGACCTCCACACAGTATAATGCTTCCCACTGACCTCCACGCAGTATAATGCTCCCCACTGACCTCTACACAGTATAATGCTCCCCACTGACCTCTACACAGTATAATGCTCCTCACTGAGCTCACACACAGTATAATGCTCCTCACTGAGCTCACACACAGTATAATGCTCCCCACTGACCTCCACACAGTATAATGCTCCCCACTGACCTCTACACAGTATAATGCTCCCACTGACCTCCACACAGTATAATGCTCCCCACTGACCTCCACACAGTATAATGCTCCCCACTGACCTCCACACAGTATAATGCTTCCCACTGACCTCCACACAGTATAATGCTTCCCACTGACCTCCACGCAGTATAATGCTCCCCACTGACCTCCCCACAGTATAATGCTCCCCACTGACCCACACACAGTATAATGTTCCCCATTGACCTCCACACAGTATAATGCTCCCCACTGACCTCTACACAGTATAATGTTCCCCACTGACTCCCACACAGTATAATGTTCCCCATTGACCTCCACACAGTATAATGCTCCCCACTGACCCCCACACAGTATAATGCTTCCCACTGACCTCCACACAGTATAATGCTCCCCACTGACCTCCACACAGTAAAATGCTCCCCTGTGGCGGCCGCTCACACACAGTATAATGTTCCCCATTGACCTCCACACAGTATAATGCTCCCACTGACCTCCACACAGTATAATGCTCCCCATTGGTCACCTCACAATTTATAAGGCCCTCCTGTAGCTCCATTGCCCCTCCATATGGCATACCGCTCCTCCACTTTCTTCAGCTTGATGCAGCAGGCCTTCACAAGTCGCTGATATCACTAGTATCGCCTGAGCGGTGGAGCAGGGAGGTAGCAGTTATCTCCCCCGGATAATCATGGCACCCACTTTGGGTTTCTTCCTCACCCCCATTGGGATTCTCTGCTCTGTACTTTGGGGTCCCCCGGCCTCCTTCTTTGTTTCCCGTTTTTTCTGGAATTATTTGATGTCCTATAGTCTAACACGTCTGTAGAAAAACTCAGAAATCGCTCCGTCCTGCCCAGCGCTGATCTGAACTCTAACCCAGCCACATGTTGGCCATCTATAGAACGTTGCGATTTGCGGACTCTTTTCATGGCCACGCTACACCGCAGATAGTTTTTATATCATTTCATTCCTTTCAGTTCTTCATCTTCTTGGACCATAAACCCGACTGAACGCTCCTGGTAATGTTCCTGGGGTGCGGAGTCCTGGAGAAACGTCCCCCGTTACACGCTCCAGTAACATTCATGATGCAGATGAAATGTGGATTTCAGATCAGCGGAGAGTTGATGGCCCTTTAATCCTGGGCTTCTTACAGTCGGTGGACGGAGTGGCCCCATAACATTGTGGTGTGTGCGGAGGAGGAATTTCCACCTTGATGGATTAGCGTATGGCGGAGAGTCCCATTAACCCCGCTCAGACCCCTGTGACATTATCAGAATGAAGCTGTGACCTGCTGTGGATGGCTGGGCGCTCCTCTACCGCCACTGACATCATTTCAGGCTTCGCCACCTCAGACCGATGACTTACAAAGAGTTGGCTGAGTGAGTAGAATCGCTGACGGTGGAGCAGGTGACAGAGACCCCGGGCCGAGGACCATCCATCATACCCCGGCCCCTTCTTCCCGGTGACCTTGAATTAGTCATTTCATACCTTCCATGGGAATAAGAATTCATTTGTAACCCAGGCGGCTGAGATGTCTTGAAGGATGAAGTCTGAACTGAGAAGAATAGAGAGGGGACTTGAGATCTTTTTTGCTGTGACCGACCTTTTTTGGTTCCTTTCCATCAGGAGAGTCCATCATGGATGTGCGGGTCACACGTGGTTTGGCTCAGGGGAGAAGGCGATCTCCATTATCTAGATCAGGGATTCCATAGTGTTGTCAGGGGGTCGGAGCTCTCAATTCTCAGATCTGATATGTCTGAAAGAAACAAAGTTTCTCTGATCTGGTAGGAAGGATAACAAGTCCTGCCTGTGGCTACAAGGTGACGGCATGGACAAGGGATGGAGGAGATATGGACTTGTGTCTAGATTGGGAAGGATTCTCTGATGTAACAGACGTCACATTATGGGATGGGACTTTAGAATGAAATGTTATATATTGGATGTCAGTGATATTGATGAATTCTCGCGTATTCCTAAGGCCGTGTGCTGATCTCCACCTGACCTGACCCGTGTTATAGGACGGATTCTTTACGGTAACAGCAGTGGCGCTGTCCCATTGTCTATGAGGTCGGCTCATTCTCTGTCTCTGTTCATAGAACGTTTGTTACTATCAGGGATTATCGATACAATGTATGGAGATGTACAGTATGGAGATGATGGGGGCAGAAGTCCTGAAGGGGACCAGCCGGAATATTTACATAGTGGATGCCCCTCCCCCACCTTTAGGGATGATTGACTACCAGAGATCCGGGATCCTTAGACGACTCTGGTTGTCATTGAAAAGGTCAAGTTGTCTCTTCTGTGTCAGAGGCATCAAATATTGATCAGGAGTCGACGGAACGGGAAGTGCTCGGAATATAAGACGACTCTCCGAGGTTTGTATTGTCACATAAATTCTGGGATCAGCGTCGCGTCCTGATGACATTGCTGTCACTTCCTCACACTGTGCATTGTGCAGGGTCTGACCCTCCAGGACATGCGGCGCCCCCCGGGGGATGGAGGAGGAAAAAGATCAACTGAGTGTGAGAGAGAGTCTGATCAGCTGTGTGATGTCACTCACTGCACCGCGCTGTATGTGATGGGTCCTAGGACCCCCTTATATAATGTCATTACTAAGGACCCCCCTATATAATGTCATTACTAAGGACCCCCCTATATTATATCATTACTAGGACCCCCCCTATATGATGTCATTACTAAGGACCCCCCCTATATAATGTCATTACTAGGACCCCCTATATAACATCATTACTAAGGACCCCCCTATATAATGTCATTACTAAGGACCCCCCCTATATAATGTCATTACTAAGGACCCCCTTATATAATGTCATTACTAAGGACCCCCCTATATAATGTCATTACTAAGGACCCCCCTATATTATATCATTACTAGGACCCCCCCTATATGATGTCATTACTAAGGACCCCCCTATATAATGTCATTACTAGGACCCCCTATATAACATCATTACTAAGGACCCCCCTATATAATGTCATTACTAAGGACCCCCCTATATAATGTCATTACTAAGGACCCCCTATATAACATCATTACTAAGGACCCCCCTATATAATGTCATTACTAAGGACCCCCCCTATATAATGTCATTACTAAGGACCCCCCCTATATTATATCATTACTAGGACCCCCCCTATATGATGTCATTACTAAGGACCCCCCCTATATAATATCATTACTAAAGACCCCCCTATATAATGTCATTACTAGGACCCCCTATATAACATCATTACTAAGGACCCCCCTATATAATGTCATTACTAAGGACCCCCCTATATAATGTCATTACTAAGGACCCCCCCCCCTATATAATGTCATTACTAAGGACCCCCCCCTATATAATGTCATTACTAGGACCCCCCATATTATATCATTAGTAGGACCCCCCTATATAATGTCATTACTAAGGACCCCCCCCCCTATATTATATCATTACTAAGGACCCCCCCCCCCTATATTATATCATTACTAAGGACCCCCCCCCCTATATAATGTCATTACTAGGACCCCCCCATATTATATCATTACTATGGCCCCCTTATAGAGTATTGGCCAAAAGTATCGTAAAGATAAATGAAAAAAGAGAATGAAAATAAAGTCACATCATTGATCATTTTACAGAAAACTCCAGAACTGGTGCGGACAGAAGTATTGGCGCCCTCAGCCTAATACTTGGTAGCACAACCTTTAGACACAATAACTGCGCACAACCGCTTCCGCTAACCAGCAATGAGTTTCTCATTCAGACGCTGACGCTGGATAGTACGGGGTGACACTGTTGTCCCCTCGGACTGCAGGGCAGCTTGGACTTGTTTGGATGTTAGTCGAGGTTCTTTATCCGCCATCTGCACAATCTTGTGGTGAAATCTCTGGTCAATGTTTCTTTTGCGTCCACATCTAGGGAGGTTAGCCACACGGCCATGGGCTTTACACTTCTTACTGACACTGCGCACGGTAGACACAGGAACATTCAGGGCTTTGGAGATGGACTTGTAGCCTTGAGATTGCTCATGCTTCCTCACAATTTTGCTTCTCAAGTCCTCAGACAGTTCTTTGGTCTTCTTTCTTTTCTCCATGCTCAATGTGGTCACACAAGGACACAGGACAGAGGTGGAGTCAACTTTAATCCATTTCACCTGGCTGCAAGTGTGATTTAGTTATTGCCACCACCTGTTAGGTGCCTCAGGTAAGTAACAGGTGCTGGTAATTACACAAATTACAGAAGCATCACATGGTTTTTCAAACAGTGCCAATACTTTTGTCCACCCCCTTGTTTATGTTTGCTGTGGAATTAGATCCAATTTGGCTTTGTGACAATTCTTTTTGTGGTTTTCCATTGAAGACAAATTAACTGAAGAAAATACCAAAGAATTTGTGACTGCAATCATTATCTGGGAGAAACGGAGTATTATCTGACAGAATTGTAGGGGGGGCCAATACTTTTCGCCAACACTGTATAATATCATTACTAGGACCCCCCCTATATAATGTCATTACTAATCTATTAGAACATCTTTATGATTAGAACATTCTAGAAGTAATTTACTTTTTGGAAAACTCTTGAGTTCTCTTCCGTCTCCTCCCCGGACACCTCCTGATATTCTTCCACTTTACAAGTACAAATTCCTCTCACCTCAGCTCTCAGGAGATCCAGCCATATAGGAGCCTGTACACACAGAGAGAATGTAAAATGGCCTAGACCCGAGCGCAGAAGCTAAATTATTCATCCTGCTCAATATCTGTCTACGAGGAAAGTTCTCTACAAAGACAAGACAAAGAAGAATAAAACACCCAGAGAAAAACTGAGTATATACCAATATATAGCACCATGTGGTATATACTACAACCCCCATCACTACTCAGAACTACAGTATATACTAATATATAGGAGCAGTATTATAGTAGTTATATTCTTGTACATAGGAGCAGTATTATAGTAGTTATATTCTTGTACATAGGAGCAGTATTATAGTAGTTATATTCTTGTATATAGGAGTAGTATTATAGTAGTTATATTCTTGTACATAGGAGGTAGTATTATAGTAGTTATATTCTTGTACATAGGAGTAGTATTATAATAGTTATATTCTTGTACATAGGAGTAGTATTATAGTAGTTATATTCTTGTACATAGGAGTAGTATTATAGTAGTTATATTCTTGTACATAGGAGGTAGTATTATAGTAGTTATATTCTTGTACATAGGAGTAGTATTATAGTAGTTATATTCTTGTACATAGGAGTAGTATTATAGTAGTTATATTCTTGTACATAGGAGTAGTATTATAGTAGTTATATTCTTGTACATAGGAGTAGTATTATAGTAGTTATATTCTTGTACATAGGAGGTAGTATTATAGTAGTTATATTCTTGTACATAGGAGGTAGTATTATAGTAGTTATATTCTTGTACATAGGAGGTAGTATTATAGTAGTTATATTCTTGTACATAGGAGGTAGTATTATAGTAGTTATATTCTTGTACATAGGAGTAGTATTATAGTAGTTATATTCTTGTACATAGGAGCAGTATTATAGTAGTTATATTCTTGTACATAGGAGGTAGTATTATAGTAGTTATATTCTTGTACATAGGAGGTAGTATTATAGTAGTTATATTCTTGTACATAGGAGTAGTATTATAGTAGTTATATTCTTGTACATATGAGTAGTATTATAGTAGTTATATTCTTGTACATAGGAGGTAGTATTATAGTAGTTATATTCTTGTACATAGGAGTAGTATTATAGTAGTTATATTCTTGTACATAGGAGGTAGTATTATATTAGTTATATTCTTGTACATAGGAGGTAGTATTATAGTAGTTATATTCTTGTACATAGGAGTAGTATTATAGTAGTTATATTCTTGTACATAGGAGGTAGTATTATAGTAGTTATATTCTTGTACATAGGAGCAGTATTATAGTAGTTATATTCTTGTACATATGAGTAGTATTATAGTAGTTATATTCTTGTACATAGGAGGTAGTATTATAGTAGTTATATTCTTGTACATAGGAGTAGTATTATAGTAGTTATATTCTTGTACATAGGAGGTAGTATTATATTAGTTATATTCTTGTACATAGGAGGTAGTATTATAGTAGTTATATTCTTGTACATAGGAGGTAGTATTATAGTAGTTATATTCTTGTACATAGGAGTAGTATTATAGTAGTTATATTCTTGTACATAGGAGCAGTATTATAGTAGTTATATTTTTGTACATAGGAGTAGTATTATAGTAGTTATATTCTTGTACATAGGAGGTAGTATTATAGTAGTTATATTCTTGTACATAGGAGCAGTATTATAGTAGTTATATTCTTGTACATAGGAGCAGTATTATAGTAGTTATATTCTTGTACATAGGAGCAGTATTATAGTAGTTATATTCTTGTACATAGGAGTAGTATTATAGTAGTTATATTCTTGTACATAGGAGTAGTATTATAGTAGTTATATTCTTGTATATAGGAGGTATTATAGTAGTTATATTCTTGTACATAGGAGGTAGTATTATAGTAGTTATATTCTTGTATATAGGAGCAGTATTATAGTAGTTATATTCTTGTACATAGGAGTAGTATTATAGTAGTTATATTCTTGTACATAGGAGTAGTATTATAGTAGTTATATTCTTGTACATAGCAGTAGTATTATAGTAGTTATATTCTTGTACATAGGAGGTAGTATTATAGTAGTTATATTCTTGTACATAGGAGTAGTATTATAGTAGTTATATTCTTGTATATAGGAGGTAGTATTATAGTAGTTATATTCTTGTACATAGGAGTAGTATTATAGTAGTTATATTCTTGTACATAGGAGTAGTATTATAGTAGTTATATTCTTGTACATAGGTGTAGTATTATAGTAGTTATATTCTTGTACATAGGAGTAGTATTATAGTAGTTATATTCTTGTACATAGGAGCAGTATTATAGTAGTTATATTCTTGTACATAGGAGGTAGTATTATAGTAGTTATATTCTTGTACATAGGAGGTAGTATTATATTAGTTATATTCTTGTACATAGGAGTAGTATTATAGTAGTTATATTCTTGTACATAGGAGGTAGTATTATATTAGTTATATTCTTGTACATAGGGGGCAGTATTATTGTAGTTATATTCTTGTACATAGGAGTAGTATTATAGTAGTTATATTCTTGTACATAGGAGTAGTATTATAGTAGTTATATTCTTGTACATAGGAGTAGTATTATAGTAGTTATATTCTTGTACATAGGAGCAGTATAATAGTAGTTATATTCTTGTACATAGGAGGTAGTATTATAGTAGTTATATTCTTGTACATAGGAGTAGTATTATAGTAGTTATATTCTTGTACATAGAAGGTAGTATTATATTAGTTATATTCTTGTACATAGGGGGCAGTATTATTGTAGTTATATTCTTGTACATAGGAGTAGTATTATAGTAGTTATATTCTTGTACATAGGAGGTAGTATTATAGTAGTTATATTCTTGTACAGAGGAGCAGTATTATAGTAGTTATATTCTTGTACATAGGAGGTAGTATTATAGTAGTTATATTCTTGTACATAGGAGTAGTATTATAGTAGTTATATTCTTGTACATAGGAGCAGTATTATAGTAGTTATATTCTTGTACATAGGAGGTAGTATTATAGTAGTTATATTCTTGTACAGAGGAGCAGTATTATAGTAGTTATATTCTTGTACATAGGAGTAGTATTATAGCAGTTATATTCTTGTACATAGGAGTAGTATTATATTAGTTATATTCTTGTACATAGGAGTAGTATTATAGCAGTTATATTCTTGTACATAGGAGTAGTATTATATTAGTTATATTCTTGTACATAGGAGCAGTATTATAGTAGTTATATTCTTGTACATAGGAGCAGTATTATAGCAGTTATATTCTTGTACATAGGAGGTAGTATTATAGTAGTAATATTCTTGTACATAGGAGGTAGTATTATAGTAGTTATATTCTTGTACATAGGGGGCAGTATTATAGTAGTTATATTCTTGTACATAGGGGGCAGTATTATAGTAGTTATATTCTTGTACATAGGAGGCAGTATTATAGTAGTTATATTCTTGTACATAGGAGTAGTATTATAGTAGTTATATTCTTGTACATAGGAGGTAGTATTATAGTAGTTATATTCTTGTACAGAGGAGCAGTATTATAGTAGTTATATTCTTGTACATAGGAGGCAGTATTATAGTAGTTATATTCTTGTACATAGGAGTAGTATTATAGTAGTTATATTCTTGTACATAGGAGGTAGTATTATAGTAGTTATATTCTTGTACAGAGGAGCAGTATTATAGTAGTTATATTCTTGTACATAGGAGGTAGTATTATAGTAGTTATATTCTTGTACATAGGAGTAGTATTATAGTAGTTATATTCTTGTACATAGGAGCAGTATTATAGTAGTTATATTCTTGTACATAGGAGGTAGTATTATAGTAGTTATATTCTTGTACAGAGGAGCAGTATTATAGCAGTTATATTCTTGTACATAGGAGTAGTATTATATTAGTTATATTCTTGTACATAGGAGTAGTATTATAGCAGTTATATTCTTGTACATAGGAGTAGTATTATATTAGTTATATTCTTGTACATAGGAGCAGTATTATAGTAGTTATATTCTTGTACATAGGAGCAGTATTATAGCAGTTATATTCTTGTACATAGGAGGTAGTATTATAGTAGTAATATTCTTGTACATAGGAGGTAGTATTATAGTAGTTATATTCTTGTACATAGGGGGCAGTATTATAGTAGTTATATTCTTGTACATAGGGGGCAGTATTATAGTAGTTATATTCTTGTACATAGGAGGCAGTATTATAGTAGTTATATTCTTGTACATAGGAGTAGTATTATAGTAGTTATATTCTTGTACATAGGAGGTAGTATTATAGTAGTTATATTCTTGTACATAGGAGTAGTATTATAGTAGTTATATTCTTGTACATAGGAGTAGTATTATAGTAGTTATTCTTGTACATAGGAGTAGTATTATAGTAGTTGTATTCTTGTACATAGGGGGCAGTATTATAGCAGTTATATTCTGTGTGTAGCTGACATCAGTCGGTTATACATTTCTCCTATATCAGTTGAGCGCCCCCTGTTATTTTGTGCATTTCTTGCGCCTTGTTCTGTGAGTTCTTTCTTATATTTTTGACCATTTGTCCGTCTTTGTTTCCTGTTGCTTAATGTTCCGATTCTTCAGATAATTGGCAGATTCGGGGATTTGGCGTTGTCCGTGTTGCGATGCTAGAGTGAAGGCCTTCATATGTAGATGATGTGAACACCCGACAGCCGTCTGTTACAGAGAACACCCATCGATTTTTAATAGTTCTATCCGCCCTGTTTGTGATGTGTCCAAATTTTGTACATATGGCGGTACTATAAATCAGAGCTGGCGCTGGGCGGCCCCTGGTGATACCATATGGGAGATTATTCTGATCCCTCTATGATAAGTTCAGTTTCCAGGTTGTTTCCTCCATATAGGATATAATATAGGAGATATTCTGCTGCTTACATCCATATACAGTGCAACCTCATGACCCGTACAGAATTACTACCATATACCTACATGTTAAGTGCAGCAATATGGCACATTGAGGGTTACCGCCATATCCCCCCATATACAGTACAATCACACTCTCCTTATAGGAATACTGCCATATACCCCATATACCACAAATCTTTCACCGGCCATTTATGAGCCGTGTCTGATTGATATGGAGACGCGGTAATTCTTGAGCTCGCCGTCGCCTTGATTGTGTGATAAAGCGGCAGGAGCCCGACATCCAGCGGCCATTCATAGCGATGATGACGGGTGTCGTTACCGGAGACGCTCACCTGGCGAGTGATGTATCGGCGGCACGTGGAGCGGAGAGCGCTGTCCTTCTGTGATAACACCAAACGCTTCATCCTCATTTATGGCAGGACGCTTTGTCTCCGCTGTCACCGCCACTTTCCGTGATCGCTCACCTGCCGGAGTGACAGGACGGGCACAATCCTCTGCGGCTCCTCCATCATGTCCTGTCAGCTCCTCTCTGCGCGCCGCGCTCCTTATCTCGCCGCTCCCTCGCCCTCCATCAGATTTTGTGCTGTCAGAGAATGGCTGATTATATAGGTGTCTATAGGGGTCAAGCCCCGCCCACTGGACATTATACAGATATTACAGGATGGTGGTTGTAGAGCCCTGGTCACACTGCTAGCATGGACTCTGTCTGTAATAGGCGCCATATCGATGTTCTGTTCAATCGTACGGCGGGGCCAAAGAGCGGTCCAGGGTAGGGAGTAACTTTATATACAGAGTCATCTGCAGACTATCACTATATGTAATCAGTAAAGGGAGCGATGCTCTGCAGGTGTGTAGGAAGGTCAGCGGTGTAATAATCTGCAGATATATCACTATGTATCAGTAGATATAGGGAGCAATGCTCTGCAGATGTGTAGGAAGCTCAGTGGTGTAATAATCTGCAGATCTATCACTATGTATCAGTATGTAGAGGGAGCGACACTCTGCAGATGTGTAGGAAGGTCAGCGGTGTAATAATCTGCAGATATATCACTATGTATCAGTAGATATAGGGAGCGATGCTCTGCAGATGTGTAGGAAGGTGAGCGGTGTAATAATCTGCAGATATATCACTATGTATCAGTAGATATAGGGAGCAGTGCTCTGCAGATGTGTAGGAAGGTCAGCGGTGTAATAATCTGCAGATATATCACTATGTATTAGGATGTAGAGGGAGCGATGCTCTGCAGATGTGTAGGAAGGTCAGCGGTGTAATAATCTGCAGATCTATCACTATGTATGAGTAGATATAGGGAGCGATGCTCTGCAGGTGTGTAGGAAGGTCAGTGGTGTAATAATCTGCAGATATATCACTATGTATCAGTATGTAGAGGGAGTGATGCTCTGCAGATGTGTAGGAAGGTCAGTGGTGTAATACTCTGCAGATATTTCACTATGTATCAGTAGATATAGGGAGCGATGCTCTGCAGATGTGTAGGAAGGTGAGCGGTGTAATAATCTGCAGATCTATCACTATGTATCAGTATGTAGAGGGAGTGATGCTCTGCAGATGTGTAGGAAGGTCAGTGGTGTAATACTCTGCAGATATTTCACTATGTATCAGTAGATATAGGGAGCGATGCTCTGCAGATGTGTAGGAAGGTCAGTGGTGTAATAATCTGCAGATATATCACTATGTATGAGTAAATATAGGGAGCGATGCTCTGCATGTGACACCCCCCTGTGATGAGGACAAGTACTGGCTGAAGATAAATCCGTCTCTTCCTCCTCGGGGATCGCTCAGGATTTGGCGTCGGGAACTTGAAGTTTGGAAGGAGAAAGATTTTCCAGACATTAAATATTGATAAACGAAACAATAGAAAGTGAAGAAGAGAAAAAGAAGTTGTGGGGACGAGCGCGGGGTATAGAGGGCGGGGTATAGAGGGCGGGGTATAGAGGGCGGGGTATAGAGGGCGGGGGGCCCAGAGGGGGGCAACATGGATGGGGGCAACAAGAGAGCAGAGACAGGAGCGGAGGAGAGACAGGAGGAGAGACAGGAGGAGAGACAGGAGGAGAGCAGAGACAGGACGAGAGGAGAGACAGGAGGAGAGACAGGAGGAGAGACAGGAGGAGAGACAGGAGGAGAGGAGAGACAGGAGGAGAGACAGGAGGGGAGACAGGAGGAGAGACAGGAGGAGAGGAGAGACAGGAGGAGAGACAGGAGGGGAGGAGAGATAGGAGGAGAGGAGAGACAGGAGGAGAGGAGAGATAGGAGGAGAGGAGAGACAGGAGGAGAGGAGAGACAGGAGGGGAGGAGAGATAGGAGGAGAGATAGGAGGAGAGGAGAGACAGGAGGAGAGGAGAGACAGGAGGAGAGACAGGAGGAGAGGAGAGGCAGGAGGAGAGGAGAGACAGGAGGAGAGGAGAGACAGGAGGAGAGGAGAGACAGGAGGAGAGGAGAGGCAGGAGGAGAGACAGGAGGAGAGACAGGAGGAGAGACAGGAGGAGAGACAGGAGGAGAGACAGGAGGAGAGGAGAGACAGGAGGAGAGACAGGAGGAGAGACAGGAGGAGAGACAGGAGGAGAGGAGAGACAGGAGGAGAGGAGAGACAGGAGGAGAGGAGAGACAGGAGGAGAGGCAGGAGGAGAGACAGGAGGAGAGGAGAGACAGGAGGAGAGACAGGAGGAGAGACAGGAGGAGAGGAGAGACAGGAGGAGAGACAGGAGGAGAGGAGAGACAGGAGGAGAGACAGGAGGGGAGGAGAGATAGGAGGAGAGGAGAGACAGGAGGAGAGGAGAGACAGGAGGAGAGGAGAGACAGGAGGAGAGACAGGAGGAGAGGAGAGGCAGGAGGAGAGGAGAGACAGGAGGAGAGGAGAGACAGGAGGAGAGGAGAGACAGGAGGAGAGGAGAGATAGGAGGAGAGACAGGAGGAGAGACAGGAGGAGAGACAGGAGGAGAGGAGAGACAGGAGCGGAGGAGAGACAGGAGGAGAGGAGAGATAGGAGGAGAGACAGGAGGAGAGACAGGAGGAGAGACAGGAGGAGAGACAGGAGGAGAGGAGAGACAGGAGGAGAGACAGGAGGAGAGATAGGAGGAGAGGAGAGACAGGAGGAGAGGAGAGACAGGAGGAGAGGAGAGACAGGAGGAGAGGAGAGATAGGAGGAGAGACAGGAGGAGAGGAGAGACAGGAGGAGAGACAGGAGGAGAGGAGAGGCAGGAGGAGAGGAGAGATAGGAGGAGAGACAGGAGGAGAGGAGAGACAGGAGGAGAGACAGGAGGAGAGACAGGAGGAGAGGAGAGACAGGAGGAGAGGAGAGACAGGAGGAGAGACAGGAGGAGAGACAGGAGGAGAGACAGGAGGAGAGGAGAGACAGGAGGAGAGACAGGAGGAGAGACAGGAGGAGAGGAGAGACAGGAGGAGAATCAGGAGGAGAGGAGAGACAGGAGGAGAGACAGGAGGAGAGGAGAGACAGGAGGAGAGGAGAGACAGGAGGAGAGGAGAGACAGGAGGAGAGACAGGAGGAGAGGAGAGGCAGGAGGAGAGGAGAGACAGGAGGAGAGACAGGAGGAGAGGAGAGGCAGGAGGAGAGCAGAGACAGGAGGAGAGGAGAGACAGGAGGAGAGACAGGAGGAGAGGAGAGGCAGGAGGAGAGCAGAGACAGGAGGAGAGGAGAGACAGGAGGAGAGACAGGAGGAGAGGAGAGACAGGAGGAGAGGAGAGATAGGAGGAGAGACAGGAGGAGAGACAGGAGGAGAGGAGAGACAGGAGGAGAGACAGGAGGAGAGGAGAGACAGGAGGAGAGACAGGAGGAGAGGAGAGACAGGAGGAGAGACAGGAGGAGAGGAGAGACAGGAGGAGAGACAGGAGGAGAGACAGGAGGAGAGGAGAGACAGGAGGAGAGACAGGAGGAGAGGAGAGACAGGAGGAGAGACAGGAGGAGAGACAGGAGGAGAGCAGAGACAGGAGGAGAGCAGAGACAGGAGCAGAGGAGAGGCAGGAGGAGAGCAGAGACAGGAGGAGAGGAGAGACAGAAGGAGAGACAGGAGGAGAGGAGAGGCAGGAGGAGAGGAGAGACAGGAGGAGAGCAGAGGAGAGCAGAGGCAGGAGGAGAGGAGAGACAGGAGGGGAGGAGAGACAGGAGGAGAGCAGAGGAGAGCAGAGACAGGAGGAGAGGAGAGGCAGGAGGAGAGACAGGAGGAGAGGAGAGACAGGAGGAGAGGAGAGACAGGAGGAGAGCAGAGACAGGAGGAGAGGAGATGCAGGAGGAGAGGAGAGGCAGGAGGAGAGGAGAGACAGGAGGAGAGGAGAGACAGGAGGAGAGCAGAGAGGAGGAGAGCAGAGACAGGAGGAGAGGAGAGACAGGAGGAGAGGAGAGACAGGAGGAGAGCAGAGAGGAGGAGAGCAGAGACAGGAGGAGAGCAGAGACAGGAGGAGAGGAGAGGCAGGAGGAGAGCAGAGACAGGAGGAGAGGAAAGGCAGGAGGAGAGGAGAGGCAGGAGGAGAGGAGAGACAGGAGGAGAGCAGAGGCAGGAGGAGAGCAGAGACAGGAGAAGAGCAGAGACAGGAGGAGAGGAGAGACAGGAGAAGAGCAGAGACAGGAGGAGAGCAGAGACAGGAGGAGAGGAGAGGCAGGAGGAGAGGAGAGGCAGGAGGAGAGACAGGAGGAGAGCAGAGGAGAGCAGAGGCAGGAGGAGAGGAGAGACAGGAGGAGAGCAGAGGCAGGAGGAGAGCAGAGACAGGAGAAGAGCAGAGACAGGAGGAGAGCAGAGACAGGAGGAGAGGAGAGACAGGAGAAGAGCAGAGACAGGAGGAGAGCAGAGACAGGAGGAGAGGAGAGGCAGGAGGAGAGGAGAGGCAGGAGGAGAGACAGGAGGAGAGGAGAGACGGGAGGAGAGGAGAGACATGAGGAGAGCAGAGACAGGAGGAGAGCAGAGACAGGAGGAGAGGAGAGACAGGAGGAGAGACAGGAGGAGAGGAGAGACAGGAGGAGAGACAGGAGGAGAGGAGAGACAGGAGGAGAGCAGAAGCAGGAGGAGAGCAGAGACAGGAGGAAAGCAGAGACAGGAGGGGAGGAGAGACAGGAGGAGAGCAGAGACAGGAGGAGAGCAGAGGCAGGAGCGGAGGAGAGACAGCAGCAGAGGCAGGAGGAGAGCAGAGGCAGAAGGAGAGGAGAGCAGAGACAGGAGGAGAGCAGAGACAGGAGGAGAGCAGAGGTAGGAGGAATGCAGAGACAGGAGGAGAGGAGAGGCAGGAGGAGAGGAGAGCAGAGACAGGAGCAGAGACAGGAGGAGAGGAGAGGAGAGCAGAGACAGGAGCAGAGACAGGAGGAGAGGAGAGGAGAGCAGAGACAGGAGCAGAGACAGGAGGAGAGCAGAGGTAGGAGAAGAGCAGAGACAGGAGGAGAGCTGAAGTAGGAGGAACGCAGAGACAGGAGGAGAGGAGAGCAGAGACAGGAGGAGAGGAGAGACAGGAGGAGAGACAGGAGGAGAGGAGAGACAGGAGGAGAGCAGAGACAGGAGGAGATACAGGAGGAGAGGAGAGCAGAGACAGGAGGAGAGGAGAAGAGAGCAGAGACAGGAGGAGAGCCGAGAGGAGAGACAGGAGGAGAGCAGAGACAGGAGGAGAGACAGGAGGAGAGCCGAGAGGAGAGACAGGAGGAGAGCAGAGACAGGAGGAGAGACAGGAGGAGATCAGAGA
This sequence comes from Leptodactylus fuscus, assembly GCF_031893055.1. NCBI lineage: Eukaryota > Metazoa > Chordata > Amphibia > Anura > Leptodactylidae > Leptodactylus > Leptodactylus fuscus. The sequence goes on along the minus strand of NC_134265.1, from coordinate 3,122,719 downwards.
CAGGAGGAGAGGAGAGGCAGGAGGAGAGGAGAAGAGAGCAGAGACAGGAGGAGAGCCGAGAGGAGAGACAGGAGGAGATCAGAGACAGGAGGAGAGGAGAGGCAGGAGGAGAGCAGAGACGGGACATGGATATATAATTATTGGCTGATGCTGTGCCTGGTCATCCAGAGATATGAGGAACGTGTCAGTGCCATTCAGGAGTCCTGGAAAGTTGTGTGACAGTACCATACTCGCCTGGAGCCGCCTGGCCACCATGTGCCTAGTGATACAGTGACCTGGTAGCCGGCTGTATTGCTGTCTGACTGTAGCCCTCAGGTAGCTGCCATCAGTCCTGTGTCGGGGGTGGGGATTGGCCACTGTCATCAATCAGCAAGTGTAACATTTGTCTTCTCTCTTCTTCTTCTGCAGATATTCACAGCTGAGGAAAAGTCTCTGCAGGAGCTGCGAACACTTCATGAGCTGACAGGCGGAGGCACTGAGGAACACTCATAAGGTAAACTGCAGGGGAGGGGGCGCCAGTGTCTTCTGGTGGTCTATAAATGCCCCCAGCTGTGGTGACAGAGGGGCCCTATGTACTGCAGGGGCCACATTACACAATGTACACATGTATGAATGTATCACTCCCATCATCCCTGACCCCAGGAGCTGACAATCTAATCTCTATATCACACACAATGTATCACTCCCATCATCCCTGACCCCAGGAGCTGACACTCTAATCTCTATATCACACACAATGTATCACTCCCATCATCCCTGACCACAGGAGCTGACAATCTAATCTCTATATCACACACAATGTATCACTCCCATCATCCCTGACCCCAGGATCTGACAATCTAATCTCTATATCACACACACAATGTATCACTCCCATCATCCCTGACCCCAGGAGCTGACAATCTAATCTCTATATCACACACAATGTATCACCCCCATCATCCCTGATCCCAGGAGCTGACAATCTAATCTCTATATCACACACAATGTATCACTCCCATCATCCCTGACCCCAGGAGCTGACAATCTAATCTCTATATCACACAATGTATCACTCCCATCATCCCTGACCCCAGGAGCTGACACTCTAATCTCTATATCACACACAATGTATCACCCCCATCATCCCTGACCCCAGGAGCTGACAATCTAATCTCTATATCACACACAATGTATCACTCCCATCATCCCTGACCCCAGGAGCTGACACTCTAATCTCTATATCACACACAATGTATCACCCCCATCATCCCTGACCCCAGGAGCTGACACTCTAATCTCTATATCACACACACAATGTATCACCCCCATCCTATACTGAGAACACTGATATTTGTGGTTTCCCTTTCCGAGGATTGTGCCTGGTAGGTGCGATGCTCTGCGGCTCGTGCTCTGTGAGCGGAGGAGCTGACTCTCTACATGTGACTGTTAGTCGGGGCAGGTCAGTCACAGAAGAGAATTAGCACAACAATGTCCCTGAATCTCTGGTCATCTGACTAATCCCCCCTGAAGTGACAACAATCACAAGGGGCGAGAAAACATGGAGGATTTAACCCCTGAATAGCCAAAGCTACTGGAGAGTGGAGGATTACAGTGTGCACAGAGACCTAAGTACAGATTACATTGTAACAAACCATCAGCTGTGTGAGCAGGACTAGGTGAGGGCGTACACCCTGCAGCAGGTTTATTCGGTCTGTGTCACGTCCCGTCCTCCATGATTCCCGTTGGGGCACAATTAGAAACTGGCGCAAATAATCACACCTGGGACCGGCACTA
>NC_134265.1:3075943-3115943 GCF_031893055.1 Leptodactylus fuscus | reverse complement strand
CCTGTAGCCCCCCTACACACATTATAATGCTCCTCTGTAGCCCCCACACACAGTATAATGCTCCCCTGTAGCCCTCACACACAGTATAATGCTCCCCTGTAGCCCTCACACACAGTATAATGCTCTCCTGTAGCCCCCCCCACACATTATAATGCTCCCCTGTAGCCCTCACACACAGTATAATGCTCCCCTGTAGCCCTCACACACAGTATAATGCTCCCCTGTAGCCCCCCCACACATTATAATGCTCCTCTGTAGCCCCCACACACAGTATAATGCTCCCCTGTAGCCCTCACACACAGTATAATGCTCCCCTGTAGCCCTCACACACAGTATAATGCTCCCCTGTAGCCCTCACACACAGTATAATGCTCCCCTGTAGCCCTCACACACAGTATAATGCTCCCCTGTAGCCCTCACACACAGTATAATGCTCCCCTGTAGCCCCCCCATACAGTATAATGCCCACAAAGTAGTTTTGCTTCGTCCTCCGCGCTGTCACTTTGTATAGATTGATCCTATAGATTGTTTCTGTCCCAGCCCGCAGACATCACTAGCAGTCGCCCCAATGGGGGAGCAGGGAGGTAATGGTTTGCAGCTATCTTCCCACCCCTGGCCAGTGACTACATCACCCCGCTTAGGAATGACTGACACATTGTAACAAAGCCTTGGGTACCAAACCCAACTGTTACAGTCAGTGACAGGCAGCAGAGATGTCTTCTCCTGGCACCACCTGCCGGGGTTAATTCCCCTGTCTTGGCGCTGTCACTGACTACCCTGGTGCCAGCTCATGAATCACATCTGATCACTCAAGGTCAGTAAATTGCCCTAAGATGGATGCAGCTGGCAGCGCTCCCCGCACCCGGCCTGTCACCGTGCGGCCTCAGCTGGGCATCAGCGCTGTCATTAGCCAGGAGCGGCACAACACAAATGTGAGATGTTTGCTGATTTCTTAATAAGCTCGTAGGATTCGGTGGCATTAACCGCGTTGCCAGCAGGCCAACAGCACAATTGCCTGCAATATGGCGCCGGTGTCTGTGCCAGGTTGTAACAGACGTGTCTGCAGGTTTCTAGGCTGTCTGCCCGCACACTCAGTGTCATCAGTACACCGCACTTAGTACTACCCCATAAAGGGTTAAGGATGGTAGCTCCATAGTATCCATCATTACAGGGGCTGTCGTATAACTTGTGTCAGTGATCACTGCAGTTCTGGCATTCTATTTGTGAACAAGAACATTGAAGATGAACAAAATTACATGAAGCTGCCCCAAAATAACAAGTCCCCACCTCTGCCTGTGACCCCCACATTATAAAGATACTATATATACTATATGGAGAGAAGTATGTGCCCCCACATTATACACACACACACACACACACACACATTATAGTGAGCTCCTCCTAGTGGTTACTGTATAATCTGTATGTAGTGAGCTCCCCCTAGTGGTGACTGTATAATCTGTATGTAGTGAGCTCCCCCTAGTGGTTACTGTATAATCTGTATGTAGTGAGCTCCTCCTAGTGGTGACTGTATAATCTGTATGTAGTGAGCTCCTCCTAGTGGTGACTGTATAATCTGTATGTAGTGAGCTCCTCCTAGTGGTGACTGTATAATCTGTATGTAGTGAGCTCCCCCTAGTGGTGACTGTATAATCTGTATGTAGTGAGCTACCCCTAGTGGTGACTGTATAATCTGTATGTAGTGAGCTCCCCCTAGTGGTGACTGTATAATCTGTATGTAGTGAGCTCCCCCTAGTGGTGACTGTATAATCTGTATGTAGTGAGCTCCCCCTAGTGGTGACTGTATAATCTGTATGTAGTGAGCTCCTCCTAGTGGTGACTGTATAATCTGTATGTAGTGAGCTCCCCCTAGTGGTGACTGTATAATCTGTATGTAGTGAACTCCCCCTAGTGGTGACTGTATAATCTGTATGTAGTGAGCTCCTCCTAGTGGTGACTGTATAATCTGTATGTAGTGAGCTCCTCCTAGTGGTGACTGTATAATCTGTATGTAGTGAGCTCCCCCTAGTGGTGACTGTATAATCTGTATGTAGTGAGCTCCTCCTAGTGGTGACTGTAAAAATCTGTATGTAGTGAGCTCCCCCTAGTGGTGACTGTATAATCTGTATGTAGTGAGCTCCTCCTAGTGGTGACTGTATAATCTGTATGTAGTGAGAGCCTCCTAGTGGTGACAGTATAATCTGTATGTAGTGAGGTCCCCCTAGTGATGACTGTATAATCTATATGTAGTGAGCTCCTCCTAGTGGTGACTGTATAATCTGTATGTAGTGAGCTCCCCCTAGTGGTGACTGTATAATCTGTATGTAGTGAGCTCCTCCTAGTGGTGACTGTATAATCTGTATGTAGTGAGCTCCCCCTAGTGGTGACTGTATAATCTGTATGTAGTGAGCTCCTCCTAGTGGTGACTGTATAATCTGTATGTAGTGAGCTCCTCCTAGTGGTGACTGTATAATCTGTATGTAGTGAGAGCCTCCTAGTGGTGACTGTATAATCTGTATGTAGTGAGGTCCCCCTAGTGATGACTGTATAATCTATATGTAGTGAGCTCCTCCTAGTGGTGACTGTATAATCTGTATGTAGTGAGCTCCCCCTAGTGGTGACTGTATAATCTGTATGTAGTGAGCTCCCCCTAGTGGTGACTGTATAATCTGTATGTAGTGAGCTCCCCTAGTGGTGACTGTATAATCTGCATGTAGTGAGCTTCTCCTAGTGGTGACTGTATAATCTGTATGTAGCGAGCTCCCTCTAGTGGTGACTGTATAATCTGTATGTAGTGAGCTCCTCCTAGTGATGACTGTATAATCTGTATGTAGTGAGCTCCCCCTAGTGGTGACTGTATAATCTGTATGTAGTGAGCTCCCCTAGTGGTGACTGTATAATCTGCATGTAGTGAGCTTCTCCTAGTGGTGACTGTATAATCTGTAGGTAGTGAGCTCCCTCTAGTGGTGACTGTATAATCTGTATGTAGTGAGGTCCCCCTAGTGATGACTGTATAATCTATATGTAGTGAGCTCCTCCTAGTGGTGACTGTATAATCTGTATGTAGTGAGCTCCCTGTAATGGTGACTGTATAATCTGTATGTAGTGAGCTCCCCCTAGTGGTGACTGTATATTCTGTATGTAGTGAGCTCCTCCTAGTGGTGACTGTATAATCTGTATGTAGTGAGCTCCCCCTAGTGGTGACTGTATAATCTGTATGTAGTGAGCTCCCCTAGTGGTGACTGTATAATCTGCATGTAGTGAGCTTCTCCTAGTGGTGACTGTATAATCTGTATGTAGTGAGCTCCCTCTAGTGGTGACTGTATAATCTGTATGTAGTGAGCTCCCCCTAGTGGTGACTGTATAATCTGTATGTAGTGAGCTCCCCTAGTGGTGACTGTATAATCTGTATGTAGTGAGCTCCCCCTAGTGGTGACTGTATAATCTGTATGTAGTGAGCTCCCCTAGTGGTGACTGTATAATCTGTATGTAGTGAGCGCCTCCTAGTGGTGACTGTATAATCTGTATGTAGTGAGCTCCTCCTAGTTGTGACTGTATAATCTGTATGTAGTGAGCTCCCCCTAGTGGTGACTGTATAATCTGTATGTAGTGAGCGCCTCCTAGTGGTGACTGTATAATCTGTATGTAGTGAGCTCCCCCTAGTGGTGACTGTATAATCTGTATGTAGTGAGCTCCTCCTAGTTGTGACTGTATAATCTGTATGTAGTGAGCTCCCCCTAGTGGTGACTGTATAATCTGTATGTAGTAAGCTCCTCCTAGTGGTGACTGTATAATCTGTATGTAGTGAGCTCCCCCTAGTGGTGACTGTATAATCTGTATGTAGTGAGCTCCTCCTAGTGGTGACTGTATAATCTGTATGTAGTGAGCTCCCCCTAGTGCTGACTGTATAATCTGTATGTAGCGAGCTCCTCCTAGTGGTGACTGTATAATCTGTATGTAGTGAGCTCCCTGTAGTGGTGACTGTATAATCTATATGTAGTGAGCTCCCCCTAGTGGTGACTGTATAATCTGTATGTAGTGAGCTCCTCCTAGTGGTGACTGTATAATCTGTATGTAGTGAGCTCCTCCTAGTGGTGACCGTATAATCTGTATGTAGTGAGCTCCCTCTAGTGGTGACCGTATAATCTGTATGTAGTGAGCTCCTCCTAGTGGTGACTGTATAATCTGTATGTAGTGAGCTCCTCCTAGTGGTGACTGTATAATCTGTATGTAGTGAGCTCCCTGTAGTGGTGACTGTATAATCTGTATGTCGTGAGCTCCCTCTACTGGTGACTGTATAATCTGTATGTAGTGAGCGCCCCCTGGTGGTAACTGTATAATCTGTATGTAGTGAGCTCCTCCTAGTGGTGACTGTATAATCTGTATGTAGTGAGCTCCCCCTAGTGGTGACTGTATAATCTGTATGTAGTGAGCTCCCCCTAGTGGTGACTGTATAATCTGTATGTAGTGAGCTCCTCCTAGTGGTGACTGTATAATCTGTATGTAGTGAGCTCCTCCTAGTGGTGACTGTATAATCTGTATGTAGTGAGCTCCCCTAGTGGTGACTGTATATACTGTATGTAGTGAGCGCCCCCTAGTGGTGACTGTATATACTGTATGTAGTGAGCTCCTCCTAGTGGTGACTGTATAATCTGTATGTAGTGAGCTCCCCCTAGTGGTGACTGTATAATCTGTATGTAGTGAGCTCCCCCTAGTGGTGACTGTATAATCTGTATGTAGTGAGCTCCTCCTAGTGGTGACTGTATAATCTGTATGTAGTGAGCGCCCCCTGGTGGTAACTGTATAATCTGTATGTAGTGAGCTCCTCCTAGTGGTGACTGTATAATCTGTATGTAGTGAGCTCCCTGTAATGGTGACTGTATAATCTGTATGTAGTGAGCTCCCCCTAGTGGTGACTGTATAATCTGTATGTAATGAGTTCCTCCTAGTGGTGACTGTATAATCTGTATGTAGTGAGCTCCCCCTAGTGGTGACTGTATAATCTGTATGTAGTGAGCTTCTCCTAGTGGTGACTGTATAATCTGTATGTAGTGAGCTCCCCCTAGTGGTGACTGTATAATCTGTATGTAGTGAGCTCCCCTAGTGGTGACTGTATAATCTGTATGTAGTGAGCTCCTCCTAGTGGTGACTGTATAATCTGTATGTAGTGAGCTCCTCCTAGTGGTGACTGTATAATCTGCATGTAGTGAGCTTCTCCTAGTGGTGACTGTATAATCTGTATGTAGTGAGCTCCCCCTAGTGGTGACTGTATAATCTGTATGTAGTGAGCTCCTCCTAGTGGTGACTGTATAATCTGTATGTAGTGAGCGCCCCCTGGTGGTAACTGTATAATCTGTATGTAGTGAGCTCCTCCTAGTGGTGACTGTATAATCTGTATGTAGTGAGCTCCCTGTAATGGTGACTGTATAATCTGTATGTAGTGAGCTCCCCCTAGTGGTGACTGTATATTCTGTATGTAGTGAGCTCCTCCTAGTGGTGACTGTATAATCTGTATGTAGTGAGCTCCCCCTAGTGGTGACTGTATAATCTGTATGTAGTGAGCTCCCCTAGTGGTGACTGTATAATCTGCATGTAGTGAGCTTCTCCTAGTGGTGACTGTATAATCTGTATGTAGTGAGCTCCCTCTAGTGGTGACTGTATAATCTGTATGTAGTGAGCTCCCCCTAGTGGTGACTGTATAATCTGTATGTAGTGAGCTCCCCCTAGTGGTGACTGTATAATCTGTATGTAGTGAGCTCCCCTAGTGGTGACTGTATAATCTGTATGTAGTGAGCTCCCCCTAGTGGTGACTGTATAATCTGTATGTAGTGAGCTCCCCCTAGTGGTGACTGTATAATCTGTATGTAGTGAGCTCCTCCTAGTGGTGACTGTATAATCTGTATGTAGTGAGCTCCCCCTAGTGGTGACTGTATAATCTGTATGTAGTGAGCTCCTCCTAGTGGTGACTGTATAATCTGTATGTAGTGAGCGCCCCCTGGTGGTAACTGTATAATCTGTATGTAGTGAGCTCCCCTAGTGGTGACTGTATAATCTGTATGTAGTGAGCTCCCCCTAGTGGTGACTGTATAATCTGTATGTAGTGAGCTCCCCCTAGTGGTGACTGTATAATCTGTATGTAGTGAGCTCCCCCTAGTGGTGACTGTATAATCTGTATGTAGTGAGCTCCTCCTAGTGGTGACTGTATAATCTGTATGTAGTGAGCTCCCCTAGTGGTGACTGTATAATCTGTATGTAGTGAGCTCCCCCTAGTGGTGACTGTATAATCTGTATGTAGTGAGCTCCCCCTAGTGGTGACTGTATAATCTGTATGTAGTGAGCTCCCCCTAGTGGTGACTGTATAATCTGTATGTAGTGAGCTCCTCCTAGTGGTGACTGTATAATCTGTATGTAGTGAGCTCCCCCTAGTGCTGACTGTATAATCTGTATGTAGCGAGCTCCTCCTAGTGGTGACTGTATAATCTGTATGTAGTGAGCTCCCTGTAGTGGTGACTGTATAATCTATATGTAGTGAGCTCCCCCTAGTGGTGACTGTATAATCTGTATGTAGTGAGCTCCTCCTAGTGGTGACTGTATAATCTGTATGTAGTGAGCTCCTCCTAGTGGTGACTGTATAATCTGTATGTAGTGAGCTCCCTCTAGTGGTGACCGTATAATCTGTATGTAGTGAGCTCCTCCTAGTGGTGACTGTATAATCTGTATGTAGTGAGCTCCTCCTAGTGGTGACTGTATAATCTGTATGTAGTGAGCTCCCTGTAGTGGTGACTGTATAATCTGTATGTCGTGAGCTCCCTCTAGTGGTGACTGTATAATCTGTATGTAGTGAGCGCCCCCTGGTGGTAACTGTATAATCTGTATGTAGTGAGCTCCTCCTAGTGGTGACTGTATAATCTGTATGTAGTGAGCTCCCCCTAGTGGTGACTGTATAATCTGTATGTAGTGAGCTCCCCCTAGTGGTGACTGTATAATCTGTATGTAGTGAGCTCCTCCTAGTGGTGACTGTATAATCTGTATGTAGTGAGCTCCTCCTAGTGGTGACTGTATAATCTGTATGTAGTGAGCTCCCCTAGTGGTGACTGTATATACTGTATGTAGTGAGCGCCCCCTAGTGGTGACTGTATATACTGTATGTAGTGAGCTCCTCCTAGTGGTGACTGTATAATCTGTATGTAGTGAGCTCCCCCTAGTGGTGACTGTATAATCTGTATGTAGTGAGCTCCCCCTAGTGGTGACTGTATAATCTGTATGTAGTGAGCTCCTCCTAGTGGTGACTGTATAATCTGTATGTAGTGAGCGCCCCCTGGTGGTAACTGTATAATCTGTATGTAGTGAGCTCCTCCTAGTGGTGACTGTATAATCTGTATGTAGTGAGCTCCCTGTAATGGTGACTGTATAATCTGTATGTAGTGAGCTCCCCCTAGTGGTGACTGTATAATCTGTATGTAGTGAGTTCCTCCTAGTGGTGACTGTATAATCTGTATGTAGTGAGCTCCCCCTAGTGGTGACTGTATAATCTGTATGTAGTGAGCTTCTCCTAGTGGTGACTGTATAATCTGTATGTAGTGAGCTCCCCCTAGTGGTGACTGTATAATCTGTATGTAGTGAGCTCCCCTAGTGGTGACTGTATAATCTGTATGTAGTGAGCTCCTCCTAGTGGTGACTGTATAATCTGTATGTAGTGAGCTCCTCCTAGTGGTGACTGTATAATCTGCATGTAGTGAGCTTCTCCTAGTGGTGACTGTATAATCTGTATGTAGTGAGCTCCCCCTAGTGGTGACTGTATAATCTGTATGTAGTGAGCTCCTCCTAGTGGTGACTGTATAATCTGTATGTAGTGAGCGCCCCCTGGTGGTAACTGTATAATCTGTATGTAGTGAGCTCCTCCTAGTGGTGACTGTATAATCTGTATGTAGTGAGCTCCCTGTAATGGTGACTGTATAATCTGTATGTAGTGAGCTCCCCCTAGTGGTGACTGTATATTCTGTATGTAGTGAGCTCCTCCTAGTGGTGACTGTATAATCTGTATGTAGTGAGCTCCCCCTAGTGGTGACTGTATAATCTGTATGTAGTGAGCTCCCCTAGTGGTGACTGTATAATCTGCATGTAGTGAGCTTCTCCTAGTGGTGACTGTATAATCTGTATGTAGTGAGCTCCCTCTAGTGGTGACTGTATAATCTGTATGTAGTGAGCTCCCCCTAGTGGTGACTGTATAATCTGTATGTAGTGAGCTCCCCCTAGTGGTGACTGTATAATCTGTATGTAGTGAGCTCCCCTAGTGGTGACTGTATAATCTGTATGTAGTGAGCTCCCCCTAGTGGTGACTGTATAATCTGTATGTAGTGAGCTCCCCCTAGTGGTGACTGTATAATCTGTATGTAGTGAGCTCCCCTAGTGGTGACTGTATAATCTGTATGTAGTGAGCGCCTCCTAGTGGTGACTGTATAATCTGTATGTAGTGAGCTCCTCCTAGTGGAGACTGTATCATCTGTATGTAGTGAGCTCCCCCTAGTGGTGACTGTATAATCTGTATGTAGTGAGCTCCTCCTAGTTGTGACTGTATAATCTGTATGTAGTGAGCTCCCCCTAGTGGTGACTGTATAATCTGTATGTAGTAAGCTCCTCCTAGTGGTGACTGTATAATCTGTATGTAGTGAGCTCCCCCTAGTGGTGACTGTATAATCTGTATGTAGTGAGCTCCTCCTAGTGGTGACTGTATAATCTGTATGTAGTGAGCTCCCCCTAGTGCTGACTGTATAATCTGTATGTAGCGAGCTCCTCCTAGTGGTGACTGTATAATCTGTATGTAGTGAGCTCCCTGTAGTGGTGACTGTATAATCTATATGTAGTGAGCTCCCCCTAGTGGTGACTGTATAATCTGTATGTAGTGAGCTCCTCCTAGTGGTGACTGTATAATCTGTATGTAGTGAGCTCCTCCTAGTGGTGACTGTATAATCTGTATGTAGTGAGCTCCCTCTAGTGGTGACCGTATAATCTGTATGTAGTGAGCTCCTCCTAGTGGTGACTGTATAATCTGTATGTAGTGAGCTCCTCCTAGTGGTGACTGTATAATCTGTATGTAGTGAGCTCCCTGTAGTGGTGACTGTATAATCTGTATGTCGTGAGCTCCCTCTAGTGGTGACTGTATAATCTGTATGTAGTGAGCGCCCCCTGGTGGTGACTGTATATACTGTATGTAGTGAGCTCCTCCTAGTGGTGACTGTATAATCTGTATGTAGTGAGCTCCCCCTAGTGGTGACTGTATAATCTGTATGTAGTGAGCTCCCCCTAGTGGTGACTGTATAATCTGTATGTAGTGAGCGCCCCCTAGTGGTGACTGTATATACTGTATGTAGTGAGCTCCTCCTAGTGGTGACTGTATAATCTGTATGTAGTGAGCTCCCCCTAGTGGTGACTGTATAATCTGTATGTAGTGAGCTCCCCCTAGTGGTGACTGTATATTCTGTATGTAGTGAGGTCCTCCTAGTGGTGACTGTATAATCTGTATGTAGTGAGCTCCTCCTAGTGGTGACTGTATAATCTGTATGTAGTGAGCTCCCCTAGTGGTGACTGTATATGCTGTATGTAGTGAGCTCCCCCTAGTGGTGACTGTATAATCTGTATGTAGTGAGCTCCCCCTAGTGGTGACTGTATAATCTGTATGTAGTGAGCTCCCCTAGTGGTGACTGTATAATCTGTATGTAGTGAGCTCCTCCTAGTGGTGACTGTATAATCTGTATGTAGTGAGCTCCTCCTAGTGGTGACTGTATAATCTGTATGTAGTGAGCTTCTCCTAGTGGTGACTGTATAATCTGTATGTAGTGAGCTCCCCCTAGTGGTGACTGTATAATCTGTATGTAGTGAGCTCCCCTAGTGGTGACTGTATAATCTGTATGTAGTGAGCTCCTCCTAGTGGTGACTGTATAATCTGTATGTAGTGAGCTCCTCCTAGTGGTGACTGTATAATCTGTATGTAGTGAGCTCCTCCTAGTGGTGACTGTATAATCTGCATGTAGTGAGCTTCTCCTAGTGGTGACTGTATAGTCTATATGTAGTGAGCTCCCCCTAGTGGTGACTGTATAATCTGCATGTAGTGAGCTTCTCCTAGTGGTGACTGTATAATCTGTATGTAGTGAGCTCCCCCTAGTGGTGACTGTATAATCTGTATGTAGTGAGCTCCTCCTAGTGGTGACTGTATAATCTGTATGTAGTGAGCGCCTCCTAGTGGTGACTGTATAATCTGTATGTAGTGAGCGCCCCCTGGTGGTAACTGTATAATCTGTATGTAGTGAGCTCCTCCTAGTGGTGACTGTATAATCTGTATGTAGTGAGCGCCCCCTGGTGGTAACTGTATAATCTGTATGTAGTGAGCTCCCCTAGTGGTGACTGTGTAATCTGTATGTAGTGAGCTCCCCCTAGTGGTGACTGTATAATCTGTATGTAGTGAGCTCCCCCTAGTGGTGACTGTATAATCTGTATGTAGTGAGCTCCTCCTAGTGGAGACTGTATCATCTGTATGTAGTGAGCTCCCCCTAGTGGTGACTGTATAATCTGTATGTAGTGAGCTCCTACTAGTGGTGACTGTATAATCTGTATGTAGTGAGCTCCCCCTAGTGGTGACTGTATAATCTGTATGTAGTGAGCTCCTCCTAGTGGTCACTGTATAATCTGTATGTAGTGAGCTCCCCCTAGTGGTGACTGTATAATCTGTATGTAGTAAGCTCCTCCTAGTGGTGACTGTATAATCTGTATGTAGTGAGCTCCCCCTAGTGGTGACTGTATAATCTGTATGTAGTGAGCTCCCTGTAGTGGTGACTGTGTAATCTGTATGTAGTGAGCTCCTCCTAGTGGTGACTGTATAATCTGTATGTAGTGAGCTCCCCCTAGTGCTGACTGTATAATCTGTATGTAGCGAGCTCCTCCTAGTGGTGACTGTATAATCTGTATGTAGTGAGCTCCTCCTAGTGGTGACTGTATAATCTGTATGTAGTGAGCTCCCTCTAGTGGTGACCGTATAATCTGTATGTAGTGAGCTCCTCCTAGTGGTGACTGTATAATCTGTATGTAGTGAGCTCCTCCTAGTGGTGACTGTATAATCTGTATGTAGTGAGCTCCCCCTAGTGGTGACTGTATAATCTGTATGTAGTGAGCTCCTCCTAGTGGTGACTGTATAATCTGTATGTAGTGAGCTCCCTGTAGTGGTGACTGTATAATCTGTATGTAGTGAGCTTCTCCTAGTGGTGACTGTATAATCTGTATGTCGTGAGCTCCCTCTAGTGGTGACTGTATAATCTGTATGTAGTGAGCGCCCCCTGGTGGTAACTGTATAATCTGTATGTAGTGAGCTCCTCCTAGTGGTGACTGTATAATCTGTATGTAGTGAGCACCCCCTGGTGGTAACTGTATAATCTGTATGTAGTGAGCTCCTCCTAGTGGTGACTGTATAATCTGTATGTAGTGAGCTCCCTGTAATGGTGACTGTATAATCTGTATGTAGTGAGCTCCTCCTAGTGGTGACTGTATAATCTGTATGTAGTGAGCGCCCCCTGGTGGTAACTGTATAATCTGTATGTAGTGAGCTCCTCCTAGTGGTGACTGTATAATCTGTATGTAGTGAGCTCCCCCTAGTGATGACTGTATAATCTGTATGTAGTGAGCTCCTCCTAGTGGTGACTGTATAATCTGTATGTAGTGAGCTCCGTCTAGTGGAGACTGTATCATCTGTATGTAGTGAGCTCCCCCTAGTGGTGACTGTATAATCTGTATCTATTGAGCTCCTCCTAGTGGTGGTGACTGTATAATCTGTATGTAGTGAGCGCCCCCTGGTGGTAACTGTATAATCTGTATGTAGTGAGCTCCTTCTAGTGGAGACTGTATAATCTGTATGTAGTGAGCGCCTCCTAGTGGTGACTGTATAATCTGTATGTAGTGAGCTCCCCCTAGTGGTGACTGTATAATCTGTATGTAGTGAGCTCCCTCTAGTGGTGACTGTATAATCTGTATGTAGTGAGCTCCCTCTAGTGGTGACTGTATAATCTGTATGTAGTGAGATCCCCCTAGTGGTGACTGTATAATCTGTATGTAGTGAGCTCCCCTAGTGGTGACTGTATAATCTGTATGTAGTGAGCTCCTCCTAGTGGTTACTGTATAATCTGTATGTAGTGAGCTCCTCCTAGTGGTGACTGTATAATCTGTATGTAGTGAGCTCCTTCTAGTGGTGACTGTATAATCCTTATGTAGTAAGCTCCTCCTAGTGGTGACTGTATAATCTGTATGTAGTGAGCTCCCCCTAGTAGTGACTGTATAATCTGTATGTCGTGAGTTCCCTCTAGTGGTGACTGTATAATCTGTATGTAGTGAGCTCCTCCTAGCGGTGACTGTATAATCTGTATGTAGTGAGCGCCCCCTGGTGGTAACTGTATAATCTGTATGTAGTGAGCTCCTCCTAGTGGTGACTGTATAATCTGTATGTAGTGAGCGCCCCCTGGTGGTAACTGTATAATCTGTATGTAGTGAGCTGCTCCTAGTGGTGACTGTATAATCTGTATGTAGTGAGCTCCCTGTAGTGGTGACTGTATAATCTGTATGTAGTGAGCTCCTCCTAGTGGTGACTGTATAATCTGTATGTAGTGAGCGCCCCCTGGTGGTAACTGTATAATCTGTATGTAGTGAGCTCCTCCTAGTGGTGACTGTATAATCTGTATGTAGTGAGCTCCCCCTAGTGGTGACTGTATAATCTGTATGTAGCGAGCTCCTCCTAGTGGTGACTGTATAATCTGTATGTAGTGAGCTCCTCCTAGTGGTGACTGTATAATCTATATGTAGTGAGCTCCCCCTAGTGGTGACTGTATAATCTGTATGTAGTGAGCTCCTCCTAGTGGTGACTGTATAATCTGTATGTAGTGAGCTCCTCCTAGTGGTGACTTTATAATCTGTATGTAGTGAGCTCCCTCTAGTGGTGACTGTATAATCTGTATGTAGTGAGCTCCCTCTAGTGGTGACTGTATAATCTGTATGTAGTGAGCTCCTACTAGTGGTGACTGTATAATCTGTATGTAGTGAGCTCCTCCTAGTGGTGACTGTATAATCTGTATGTAGTGAGCTCCTACTAGTGGTGACTGTATAATCTGTATGTAGTGAGCTCCCCCTAGTGGTGACTGTATAATCTGTATGTAGTGAGCTCCCCCTAGTGGTGACTGTATAATCTGTATGTAGTGAGGTCCTCCTAGTGGTGACTGTATAATCTGTATGTAGTGAGCTCCCCCTAGTGGTGACTGTATAATCTGTATGTAGTGAGCTCTCCCTAGTGGTGACTGTATAATCTGTATGTAGTGAGCTCCCCCTAGTGGTGACTGTATAATCTGTATGTAGTGAGCTCCCCCTAGTGGTGACTGTATAATCTGTAGATAGTGAGCTCCCCTAGTGGTGACTGTATAATCTGTATGTAGTGAGCTCCCTCTAATGGTGACTGTATAATCTGTATGTAGTGAGCTCCCCCTAGTGGTGACTGTATAATCTGTATGTAGTGAGCTCCCTCTAGTGGTGACTGTATAATCTGTATGTAGTGAGCTCCCTCTAGTGGTGACTGTATAATCTGTATGTAGTGAGCTCCTCCTAGTGGTGACTGTATAATCTGTATGTAGTGAGCTCCTCCTAGTGGTGACTGTATAATCTGTATGTAGTGAGCTCCCCCTAGTGGTGGCTGTATAATCTGTATGTAGTGAGCTCCTACTAGTGGTGACTGTATAATCTGTATGTAGTGAGCTCCTCCTAGTGGTGACTGTATAATCTGTATGTAGTGAGCTCCTACTAGTGGTGACTGTATAATCTGTATGTAGTGAGCTCCCCCTAGTGGTGACTGTATAATCTGTATGTAGTGAGCTCCCTCTAGTGGTGACTGTATAATCTGTATGTAGTGAGCTCCCCCTAGTGGTGACTGTATAATCCGTATGTAGTGAGCTCCCCCTAGTGGTGACTGTATAATCTGTATGTAGTGAGCTCCCCCTAGTGGTGACTGTATAATCTGTATGTAGTGAGGTCCTCCTAGTGGTGACTGTATAATCTGTATGTAGTGAGCTCCCCCTAGTGGTGACTGTATAATCTGTATGTAGTGAGCTCTCCCTAGTGGTGACTGTATAATCTGTATGTAGTGAGCTCCCCCTAGTGGTGACTGTATAATCTGTATGTAGTGAGCTCCCCCTAGTGGTGACTGTATAATCTGTAGGTAGTGAGCTCCCCTAGTGGTGACTGTATAATCTGTATGTAGTGAGCTCCCCCTAGTGGTGACTGTATAATCTGTATGTAGTGAGCTCCCCTTAGTGGTGACTGTATAATCTGTAGGTAGTGAGCTCCCCTAGTGGTGACTGTATAATCTGTATGTAGTGAGCTCCCCCTAGTGGTGACTGTATAATCTGTAGGTAGTAAGCTCCCCCTAGTGGTGACTGTATAATCTGTAGGTAGTGAGCTCCCCCTAGTGGTGACTGTATAATCTGTATGTAGTGAGCTCCTCCTAGTGGTGACTGTATAATCTGTATGTAGTGAGCTCCTCCTAGTGGTGACTGTATAATCTGTATGTAGTGAGCTCCTCCTAGTGGTGACTGTATAATCTGTATGTAGTGAGCTCCCCCTAGTGGTGACTGTATAATCTGTATGTAGTGAGCTCCCCCTAGTGGTGACTGTATAATCTGTATGTAGTGAGCTCCTCCTAGTGGTGACTGTATAATCTGTAGGTAGTGAGCTCCCCCTAGTGGTGACTGTATAATCTGTAGGTAGTGAGCTCCCCCTAGTGGTGACTGTATAATCTGTATGTAGTGAGCTCCCCCTAGTGGTGACTGTATAATCTGTATGTAGTGAACTCCTCCTAGTGGTGACTGTATAATCTGTATGTAGTGAGCTCCCCCTAGTGGTGACTGTATAATCTGTATGTAGTGAGCTCCCCCTAGTGGTGACTGTATAATCTGTATGTAGTGAGCTCCCCCTAGTGGTGACTGTATAATCTGTATGTAGTGAGCTCCCCCTAGTGGTGACTGTATAATCTGTAGGTAGTGAGCTCCCCCTAGTGGTGACTGTATAATCTGTAGGTAGTGAGCTCCTCCTAGTGGTGACTGTATAATCTGTATGTAGTGAGCTCCCCCTAGTGGTGACTGTATAATCTGTATGTAGTGAGCTCCCCCTAGTGGTGACTGTATAATCTGTATGTAGTGAGTTCCTCCTAGTGGTGACTGTATAATCTGTATGTAGTGAGCTCCCCCTAGTGGTGGCTGCAGGTAGCAGTATGTTATATATCTCACTTCTGTCAGTGCTGGCGCCTTAGCGTATAGCAGATATTACCAAGAAAAACTGGTCACATTTTTACTATACAGTGAGGATAGAGAGAAGGCGGCGGAGCTGTGACAACTACTGATTTATGTATTGTGGGTGGAGTATAACAGTGTATACAATGAGCTTCTTTTCCTACATGTATGGTGTAATGGGGGTGTGGCCTGTGTGGCGGCGGCTCTGCGGGGGTTAATGGCGCTCTTCTTATTGACATTCCTCTCCCACCTCGCTCAGCTCTTATTAAAACCTCAGAAAGTCTTATTTTGGAATTCGCTGGAGAACGCTGCGGCCCCGTCTGCATCCATTAGGCTAATATCGGGTGAGAGCGTCCAGACGTCTGGTGAAGCCAAAGCGCTGTTAACCCCTTGCTGTGTTGATTGTGATAAAACACCCGATCTCTTAGTTTTTCATTCAGGGCGGTGAGATTGTTGTAATGTGTGACGCTGCTGGCAGTGCAATTACTGGCAGTCATCCAGGAGCCTGACCATGGCCAGGAGCGGGCACCAGAGACTCAGACCCTCCCACTGGACCCAGCGTATCATCAGAGGGTCAGATCGGAGTCATAGCCAGACCCCGGGGTAAAGGTCCAGTTCACAATCCTGATCCTGTATGTAGTGCGGCTTATTCACACCCCAAGTGACCCGTCCCCAGGGTACATGCCCGACTGTCCTCGCCAGCTGCATGCCTAGTTCTTAATCCAGTTCAATTTATTCAGTAGAGACTTGTGTGTCACCTGAGCGGGGTATTATAATAATATGTCAGCGTCATATAATGTATCAGGTTATAATAATATATCAGCGTCATATAATGTATCAGGTTATTATAATAATATATCAGCGTCATATAATGTATCAGGTTATTATAATAATATATCAGCGTCATATAATGTATCAGGTTATTATAATAATATATCAGCGTCATATAATGTATCAGGTTATTATAATAATATATCAGCGTCATATAATGTATCAGGTTATTATAATAATATATCAGCGTCATATAATGTATCAGGTTATTATAATAATATATCAGTGTCGTATAATGTATCAGGTTATTATAATAATATATCAGCGTCATATAATGTATCAGGTTATTATAATAATATATCAGTGTCGTATAATGTATCAGGTTATTATAATAATATATCAGCGTCATATAATGTATCAGGTTATAAGAATATATCAGCGTCATATAATGTATCAGGTTATTATAATAATATATCAGCGTCATATAATGTATCAGGTTATTATAATAATATATCAGTGTCGTATAATGTATCAGGTTATTATAATAATATATCAGCGTCATATAATGTATCAGGTTATTATAATAATATATCAGCGTCATATAATGTATCAGGTTAGTATAATAATATATCAGCGTCATATAATGTATCAGGTTATTATAATAATATATCAGTGTCGTATAATGTATCAGGTTATTATAATAATATATCAGCGTCATATAATGTATCAGGTTATTATAATAATATATCAGCGTCATATAATGTATCAGGTTATTATAATAATATATCAGCGTCATATAATGTATCAGGTTATTATAATAATATATCAGCGTCATATAATGTATCAGGTTATTATAATAATATATCAGTGTCGTATAATGTATCAGGTTATTATAATAATATATCAGCGTCCTATAATGTATCAGGTTATAATAATATATCAGCGTCATATAATGTATCAGGTTATTATAATAATATATGAGCGTCATATAATGTATCAGGTTATTATAATAACATATCAGCGTCATATAATGTATCAGGTTATTATAATAATATATCAGCGTCATATAATGTATCAGGTTATTATATTCATATATCAGCGTCCTATAATGTATCAGGTTATTATAATAATATATCAGCGTCATGTAATGTATCAGGTTATTATAATAACATACCAGCATTATATAATGTATCAGGTTATTATATTCATATAGCAGTGTTATATAATGTATCAGGTTATTATAATAATATATCAGCGTCATATCATATATCAGGTTATTATGATAATATATCAGCGTCTTATAATGTATCAGGTTATTATAATAATATATCAGCGTCGTATAATGTATCAGGTTATTATAATAATATATCAGCGTCATATAATGTATCAGGTTATTATAATAATATATCAGCGTCATATAATGTATCAGGTTATTATAATAATATATCAGCGTCATATAATGTATCAGGTTATTATAATTATGATTATTTGCGTGCGCCCACATCTCAGTTCTGCTACATCTGTGCAGTATATACGGGATCAGTCCTGTATATTGTATCAGTATATAAGGGATCAGTCCTGTATATTGTATAAGTATATAAGGGATCGGTCCTGTATAGTGTATCAGTATATAAGGGATCAGTCCTGTATATTGTATCAGTATATAAGGGATCGGTCCTGTATATTGTATCACTATATAAGGGATCAGTCATGTATATTGTATAAGTATATAAGGGATCAGTCCTGTATAGTGTATCAGTATATAAGGGATCAGTCCTGTATAATGTATCAGTATGTAAGGGATCAGTCCTGTATATTGTATCAGTATATAAGGGATCAGTCCTGTATAGTGTATCAGTATATAAGGGATCAGTCCTGTATATTGTATCAGTATATAAGGGATCAGTCCTGTATATTGTATCAGTATATAAGGGATCAGTCTTGTATATTGTATCAGTATATAAGGGATCGGTCCTGTATATTGTATCAGTATAGAAGGGATCAGTCCTGTATATTGTATCAGTATATAAGGGATCAGTCCTGTATATTGTATCAGTATATAAGGGATCAGTCCTGTATATTGTATCAGTATATAAGGGATCAGTCCTGTATATTGTATCAGTATATAAGGGATCAGTCCTGTATATTGTATCAGTATATAAGGGATCAGTCCTGTATATTGTATCAGTATATAAGGGATCAGTCCTGTATATTGTATCAGTATATAAGGGATCAGTCCTGTATATTGTATCAGTATATAAGGGATCAGTCCTGTATATTGTATCAGTATATAGGGGATCAGTTCTGTATATTGTATCAGTATATAAGGGATCAGTCCTGTATAGTGTATCAGTATATAAGGGATCAGTCCTGTATAGTATATCAGTATATAAGGGATGAGTCCTGTATATTGTATCAGTATATAAGGGATCAGTCCGGTATATTGTATCAGTATATAAGGGATCAGTCCTGTATATTGTATCAGTATATAAGGGATCGGTCCTGTATAGTGTATCAGTATATAAAGGATCGGTCCTGTATATTGTATCAGTATATAAGGGATCAGTCCTGTATATTGTATCAGTATATAAGGGATCAGTCATGTATATTGTATAAGTTTATAAGGGATCAGTCCTGTATATTGTATCAGTATATAAGGGATCAGTCCTGTATATTGTATCAGTATATAAGGGATCGGTCCTGTGTATTGTATCAGTATATAAGGGATCGGTCCTGTATATTGTATCAGTATATAAGGGATCAGTCCTGTATATTGTATCAGTATATAAGGGATCAGTCCTGTATATTGTATCAGTATATAAGGGATCAGTCCTGTATATTGTATCAGTATATAGGGGATCAGTTCTGTATATTGTATCAGTATATAAGGGATCAGTCCTGTATAGTGTATCAGTATATAAGGGATCAGTCCTGTATATTGTATCAGTATATAAGGGATCAGTCCTGTATAGTGTATCAGTATATAAGGGATGAGTCCTGTATATTGTATCAGTATATAAGGAATGAGTCCTGTATATTGTATCAGTATATAAGGGATCAGTCCGGTATATTGTATCAGTATATAAGGGATCAGTCCTGTATAGTGTATCAGTATATAAAGGATCGGTCCTGTATATTGTATCAGTATATAAGGGATCAGTCATGTATATTGTATAAGTATATAAGGGATCAGTCCTGTATATTGTATCAGTATATAAGGGATCAGTCCGGTATATTGTATCAGTATATAAGGGATCAGTCCTGTATATTGTATCAGTATATAAGGGATCAGTCCTGTATAGTGTATCAGTATATAAGGGATCGGTCCTGTATATTGTATCAGTATATAAGGGATCAGTCCTGTATATTGTATCAGTATATAAGGGATCAGTCCTGTATAGTATATCAGTATATAAGGGATCAGTCCTGTATAGTGTATCAGTATATAAGGGATCAGTCCTGTATAATGTATCAGTATATAAGGGATCAGTCCTGTATATTGTATCAGTATATAAGGGATCAGTCCTGTATAGTGTATCAGTATATAAGGGATCAGTCCTGTATATTGTATCAGTATATAAGGGATCAGTCCTGTATAGTATATCAGTATATAAGGGATCAGTCCTGTATAGTGTATCAGTATATAAGGGATCAGTCCTGTATAGTGTATCAGTATATAAGGGATCAGTCCTGTATAATGTATCAGTATATAAGGGATCAGTCCTGTATAATGTATCAGTATGTAAGGGATCAGTCCTGTATATTGTATCAGTATATAAGGGATCAGTCCTGTATATTGTATCAGTATATAAGGGATCAGTCCGGTATATTGTATCAGTATATAAGGGATCAGTCCTGTATAGTGTATCAGTATATAAGGGATCAGTCCTGTATAGTGTATCAGTATATAAGGGATCAGTCCTGTATAATGTATCAGTATGTAAGGGATCAGTCCTGTATATTGTATCAGTATATAAGGGATCAGTCCTGTATATTGTATCAGTATATAAGGGATCAGTCCGGTATATTGTATCAGTATATAAGGGATCAGTCCTGTATATTGTATCAGTATATAAGGGATCAGTCCTGTATATTGTATCAGTATATAAGGGATCAGTCCTGTATATTGTATCAGTATATAAGGGATCAGTCCTGTATATTGTATCAGTATATAAGGGATCGGTCCTGTATATTGTATCAGTATATAAGGGATCGGTCCTGTATAGTGTATCAGTATATAAGGGATCAGTCCTGTATATTGTATCAGTATATAAGGGATCAGTCCTGTATATTGTATCAGTATATAAGGGATCAGTCCTGTATAGTGTATCAGTATATAAGGGATCAGTCCTGTATATTGTATCAGTATATAAGGGATCAGTCCTGTATATTGTATCAGTATATAAGGGATCGGTCCTGTATAGTGTATCAGTATATAAGGGATCAGTCCTGTATAGTGTATCAGTATATAAGGGATCAGTCCTGTATATTGTATCAGTATATAAGGGATCAGTCCTGTATATTGTATCAGTATATAAGGGATCAGTCCTGTATAGTGTATCAGTATATAAGGGATCAGTCCTGTATAGTGTATCAGTATATAAGGGATCAGTCCTGTATATTGTATCAGTATATAAGGGATCGGTCCTGTATATTGTATCAGTATATAAGGGATCAGTCCTGTATATTCTATCAGTATATAAGGGATCAGTCCTGTATATTGTATTAGTATATAAGGGATCAGTCCTGTATATTGTATCAGTATATAAGGGATCAGTCCTGTATAGTGTATCAGTATATAAGGGATCGGTCCTGTATATTGTATCAGTATATAAGGGATCAGTCCTGTATATTCTATCAGTATATAAGGGATCAGTCCTGTATATTGTATTAGTATATAAGGGATCAGTCCTGTATATTGTATCAGTATATAAGGGATCAGTCCTGTATAGTGTATCAGTATATAAGGGATCAGTCCTGTATATTGTATTAGTATATAAGGGATCAGTCCTGTATATTGTATCAGTATATAAGGGATCAGTCCTGTATAGTGTATCAGTATATAAGGGATCAGTCCTGTATATTGTATCAGTATATAAGGGATCAGTCCTGTATATTGTATCAGTATATAGGGGATCAGTCCTGTATATTGTATCAGTATATAAGGGATCAGTCCGGTATATTGTATCAGTATATAAGGGATCAGTCCTGTATAGTGTATCAGTATATAAGGGATCAGTCCTGTATATTGTATAAGTATATAAGGGATCAGTCCTGTATATTGTATCAGTATATAAGGGATCAGTCCTGTATATTGTATCAGTATATAAGGGATCAGTCATGTATATTGTATCAGTATATAAGGGATCAGTCCTGTATATTGTATCAGTATATAAGGGATCAGTCCTGTATATTGTATCAGTATATAAGGGATCAGTCCTGTATATTGTATCAGTATATAAGGGATCAGTCCTGTATATTGTATCAGTATATAAGGGATCAGTCATGTATATTGTATAAGTTTATAAGGGATCAGTCCTGTATATTGTATCAGTATATAAGGGATCAGTCCTGTATATTGTATCAGTATATAAGGGATCGGTCCTGTGTATTGTATCAGTATATAAGGGATCGGTCCTGTATATTGTATCAGTATATAAGGGATCAGTCCTGTATATTGTATCAGTATATAAGGGATCGGTCCTGTATAGTGTATCAGTATATAAGGGATCAGTCCTGTATATTGTATCAGTATATAAGGAATCAGTCCTGTATAGTGTATCAGTATATAAGGGATCAGTCCTGTATAGTGTATCAGTATATAAGGGATCAGTCCGGTATATTGTATCAGTATATAAGGGATCAGTCCTGTATATTGTATCAGTATATAAGGGATTAGTCCTGTATAGTTTATCAGTATATAAGGGATCAGTCCTGTATATTGTATCAGTATATAAGGGATCAGTCCTGTATATTGTATCAGTATATAAGGGATCAGTCCTGTATATTGTATCAGTAAATAAGGGATCAGTCCTGTATAGTGTATCAGTATATAAGGGATCGGTCCTGTATATTGTATAAGTATATAAGGGATCAGTCCTGTATAGTGTATCAGTATATAAGGGATCAGTCCTGTATATTGTATCAGTATATAAGGGATCGGTCCTGTATATTGTATCAGTATATAAGGGATCAGTCCTGTATATTGTATCAGTATATAAGGGATCGGTCCTGTATATTGTATCAGTATATAAGGGATCAGTCCTGTATAGTGTATCAGTATATAAGGGATCAGTCCTGTATTTTGTATAAGTATATAAGGGATCAGTCCGGTATATTGTATCAGTATATAAGGGATCAGTCCTGTATATTGTATCAGTATATAAGGGATCAGTCCTGTATAGTGTATCAGTATATAAGGGATCAGTCCTGTATATTGTATCAGTATATAAGGGATCAGTCCTGTATAGTGTATCAGTATATAAGGGATCAGTCCTGTATATTGTATCAGTATATAAGGGATCAGTCCTGTATAGTGTATCAGTATATAAGGGATCAGTCCTGTATATTGTATCAGTATATAAGGGATCAGTCCTGTATAGTGTATCAGTATATAAGGGATCAGTCCTGTATATTGTATTAGTATATAAGGGATCAGTCCTGTATATTGTATCAGTATATAAGGGATCAGTCCTGTATAGTGTATCAGTATATAAGGGATCGGTCCAGTATATTGTATAAGTATATAAGGGATCGGTCCTGTATAGTGTATCAGTATATAAGGGATCAGTCCTGTATATTGTATCAGTATATAAGGGATCAGTCCTGTATATTGTATCAGTATATATGGGATCAGTCCTGTATAGTGTATCAGTATATAAGGGATCGGTCCTGTATATTGTATAAGTATATAAGGGATCAGTCCTGTATATTGTATCAGTATATAAGGGATCAGTCCTGTATATTGTATCAGTATATAAGGGATCAGTCCTGTATAATGTATCAGTATATAAGGGATCAGTCCTGTATAATGTATCAGTATATAAGGGATCAGTCCTGTATATTGTATCAGTATATAAGGGATCAGTCCTGTATAATGTATCAGTATATAAGGGATCAGTCCTGTATATTGTATCAGTATATAAGGGATCAGTCCTGTATAATGTATCAGTATATAAGGGATCAGTCCTGTATAATGTATCAGTATATAAGGGATCAGTCCTGTATATTGTATCAGTATATATGGGATCAGTCCTGTATAGTGTATCAGTATATAAGGGATCAGTCCTGTATATTGTATCAGTATATAAGGGATCAGTCCTGTATATTGTATCAGTATATAAGGGATCAGTCCTGTATATTGTATCAGTATATAAGGGATCAGTCCTGTATATTGTATCAGTATATAAGGGATCAGTCCTGTATATTGTATCAGTATATAGGGGATCAGTTCTGTATATTGTATCAGTATATAATTGATTTGTCGCTGTATATCATATCTCTGCCCGTTCACCGTTCTTCCTTGCTGTAGATTTCGTGTCTCTGTGACCTTTCCCGGGCGACACTTTAATTTCGTTTCCTCGGACGTATTTGTCGCCGTCTCTTCGGTAAATGTGAGGCCTCAGATGCAGAATTTGATGTACTTAAAGGGCAACCTCTATAAACACGATTTACCGGGTCACCGATCAATCACTGCTGTGGTTACCATGGAAACGGTAAATAGGCCCCTCCCCAAATACCCCTCCCTACCGAGGGCCCCAGTGCCAACCATAGGAGCATGCCCCATGTATATGCCACATCGCCACAATCCATAGGCCTCATTACTAACCTTACCGCATGTCACTCAGCTTTCTAAGAAACAGATAAAACTAAAAACTGGCTGACTACACTGAAGGATGTAGAATAGAGCGCCCCCCGCAGGTGTTACTAACAGCTAGAATACTGGTGCCCTCATATACAGAGACCTTCCAGGGCCCAATAGTGATTGCTACCTCTGCACCCCGTACAGCTACACCCATGGCCCCTGGCATCCGTTCCTTTGCTCTCCCCCCACTTGTCGGATCATCTGTCTCCGTCCAGAAGCGCCAGGGGGAGGGGGCGCACTTGTAAATGAAGTGCGAGGAACACGAGCGGTGACAACTATGATGTGCAGCGCCTGAGGAATGTGCGGAACGAGCTGTGCTGTGTCCATAGCGGCAGGGACTCCCCAGTGTAATGTCTGCTACCTGGTGACACCTGATGAACGCCTCACCGGAAAATAGACCCATTATGAACGACATGTCATTATAACGGCTCCTCTGTCACTGATGGCTCCTCTGTTACTGTGGCGGCTCCTCTGTTACTGTTGTGGTTCCTCTGTTACTGTGGCGGCTCCTCTGTCACTGTGGCGGCTCCTCTGTTCCTCTGTTACTGTGACGGCTCCTCTGTTACTGTGGCGGATCCTCTGTTACTGTTGTGGTTCCTCTGTTACTGTGGCGGCTCCTCTGTCACTGTGGCGGCTCCTCTGTTACTGTGCCGGTTCCTCTGTTACTGTGGCGGCTCCTCTGTTACTGTGCCGGTTCCTCTGTTACTGTGGCGGCTCCTCTGTTACTGTGCCGGTTCCTCTGTTACTGTGGCGGCTCCTCTGTTACTGTGACGGCTCCTCTGTTACTGTGATGGCACCTCTGTCACTGTGGCGGCTCCTCTGTTACTGTGGCAGCTCCTCTGTTACTGTGACGGCTCCTCTGTTACTGTGGCGGCTCCTCTGTTACTGTTGTGGTTCCTCTGTTACTGTGGCAGCTCCTCTGTTACTGTGGCGGCTCCTCTGTTACTGTTGTGGTTCCTCTGTCACTGTGGCGGCTCCTCTGTTACTGTGATGGCACCTCTGTTACTGTGATGGCTCCTCTTCTCCTCTGTTACTGTGGTGGCTCCTCTGTTACTGTGACGGCTCCTCTGTTACTGTGATGGCACCTCTGTTACTGTGGCGGCTCCTCTGTTACTGTTGTGGTTCCTCTGTTACTGTGGCAGCTCCTCTGTTACTGTGGCGGCTCCTCTGTTACTGTGCCGGTTCCTCTGTTACTGTGGCAGCTCCTCTGTTACTGTGACGGCTCCTCTGTTACTGTGATGGCACCTCTGTCACTGTGGCGGCTCCTCTGTTACTGTGGCAGCTCCTCTGTTACTGTGACGGCTCCTCTGTTACTGTGGCGGCTCCTCTGTTACTGTTGTGGTTCCTCTGTTACTGTGGCAGCTCCTCTGTTACTGTGGCGGCTCCTCTGTTACTGTGACGGCTCCTCTGTCACTGTGGCGGCTCCTCTGTTACTGTGATGGCACCTCTGTCACTGTGGCGGCTCCTCTGTTACTGTGGCAGCTCCTCTGTTACTGTGACGGCTCCTCTGTTACTGTGGCGGCTCCTCTGTTACTGTTGTGGTTCCTCTGTTACTGTGGCAGCTCCTCTGTTACTGTGGCGGCTCCTCTGTTACTGTGACGGCTCCTCTGTCACTGTGGCGGCTCCTCTGTTACTGTGATGGCACCTCTGTTACTGTGATGGCTCCTCTTCTCCTCTGTTACTGTGGTGGCTCCTCTGTTACTGTGACGGCTCCTCTGTCACTGTGGCGGCTCCTCTGTTACTGTTGTGGTTCCTCTGTTACTGTGGCGGCTCCTCTGTCACTGTGGCGGCTCCTCTGTTCCTCTGTTACTGTGGTGGCTCCTCTGTTACTGTGGCGGCTCCTCTGTTAATGTTGTGGTTCCTCTGTTACTGTGGCGGCTCCTCTGTCACTGTGGCGGCTCCTCTGTTCCTCTGTTACTGTGACGGCTCCTCTGTTACTGTGGCGGCTCCTCTGTTACTGTTGTGGTTCCTCTGTTACTGTGGTGGCTCCTCTGTCACTGTGGCGGCTCCTCTGTTACTGTGCCGGTTCCTCTGTTACTGTGGCGGCTCCTCTGTTACTGTTGTGGTTCCTCTGTTACTGTGGCAGCTCCTCTGTTACTGTGGCGGCTCCTCTGTTACTGTGACGGCTCCTCTGTCACTGTGGCGGCTCCTCTGTTACTGTGATGGCACCTCTGTTACTGTGATGGCTCCTCTTCTCCTCTGTTACTGTGGTGGCTCCTCTGTTACTGTGACGGCTCCTCTGTTACTGTGATGGCACCTCTGTTACTGTGGCGGCTCCTCTGTTACTGTTGTGGTTCCTCTGTTACTGTGGCAGATCCTCTGTTACTGTGGCGGCTCCTCTGTTACTGTGCCGGTTCCTCTGTTACTGTGGCAGCTCCTCTGTTACTGTGACGGCTCCTCTGTTACTGTGATGGCACCTCTGTCACTGTGGCGGCTCCTCTGTTACTGTGGCAGCTCCTCTGTTACTGTGACGGCTCCTCTGTTACTGTGGCGGCTCCTCTGTTACTGTTGTGGTTCCTCTGTTACTGTGGCAGCTCCTCTGTTACTGTGGCGGCTCCTCTGTTACTGTGACGGCTCCTCTGTCACTGTGGCGGCTCCTCTGTTACTGTGATGGCACCTCTGTTACTGTGATGGCTCCTCTTCTCCTCTGTTACTGTGGTGGCTCCTCTGTTACTGTGACGGCTCCTCTGTCACTGTGGCGGCTCCTCTGTTACTGTTGTGGTTCCTCTGTTACTGTGGCAGCTCCTCTGTTACTGTGGTGGCTCCTCTGTCACTGTGGCGGCTCCTCTGTTCCTCTGTTACTGTGGCAGCTCCTCTGTTACTGTGGCGGCTCCTCTGTTCCTCTGTTACTGTGGCAGCTCCTCTGTCACTGTGGCGGCTCCTCTGTTACTGTGGCGGCTCCTCTGTTACTGTTGTGGTTCCTCTATTACTGTGGCGGCTCCTCTGTCACTGTGGCGGCTCCTCTGTTCCTCTGTTACTGTGGTGGCTCCTCTGTTACTGTGGCGGCTTCTCTGTTCCTCTGTTACTGTGGCAGCTCCTCTGTTACTGTGACGGCTCCTCTGTCACTGTGGCGGCTCCTCTGTTACTGTTGTGGTTCCTTTGTTACTGTGGCGGCTCCTCTGTCACTGTGGCGGCTCCTCTGTTCCTCTGTTACTGTGGCGGCTCCTCTGTCACTGTGGCGGCTCCTCTGTCACTGTGGCGGCTCCTCTGTTACTGTGACGGCTCCTCTTTCACTGTGGGGGCTCCTCTGTTCCTCTGTTACAGTGGCGGCTCCTCTGTTACTGTGACGGCTCCTCTGTCACTGTGGCGGCTCCTGTGTTACTGTTGTGGTTCCTCTGTCACTGTGGCGGCTCCTCTGTTCCTCTGTTACTGTTGTGGTTCGTCTGTTACTGTGACGGCTCCTCTGTCACTGTGGCGGCTCCTCTGTCACTGTGGCGGCTCCTCTGTTACTGTTGTGGTTCCTCTGTTAATGTGGCGGCTCCTCTGTTACTGTTGTGGTTCCTCTGTTACTGTGGCAGCTCCTCTTTCACTGTGGCGGCTCCTCTGTTACTGTGATGGCACCTCTGTCAATGTGGCGGCTCCTCTGTTACTGTTGTGGTTCCTCGGTTACTGTGGCAGCTCCTCTGTTACTGTGACGGCTCCTCTGTTACTGTTGTGGTTTCTCTGTCACTGTGACGGCTCCTCTGTTACTGTTGTGGTTCCTCTGTCACTGTGGCGGCTCCTCTGTTACTGTGGCGGCTCCTCTGTTACTGTGACGGCTCCTCTGTTACTGTGGCGGCTCCTCTGTTACTGTGGCGGCTCCTCTGTTACTGTTGTGGTTCCTCTATTACTGTGGCGGCTCCTCTGTTACTGTGACGGCTCCTCTGTTACTGTTGTGGTTCCTCTGTCACTGTGGCGGCTCCTCTGTTACTGTGACGGCTCCTCTGTTACTGTGACGGCTCCTCTGTTCCTCTTTTACTGTGCCGGTTCCTCTGTTACTGTGGCGGCTCCTCTGTTACTGTGACGGCTCCTCTGTTACTGTGACGGCTCCTCTGTCACTGTGGCGGCTCCTCTGTTACTGTGGCAGCTCCTCTGTCACTGTGGCGGCTCCTCTGTTACTGTGACGGCTCCTCTGTCACTGTGGCGGCTCCTCTGTTACTGTGACAGCTCCTCTGTTACTGTTGTGGTTCGTCTGTTACTGTTGTGGTTCCTCTGTCACTGTGGCGGCTCCTCTGTTACTGTGACGGCTCCTCTGTTACTGTTGTGGTTCGTCTGTTACTGTTGTGGTTCGTCTGTTACTGTGACGGCTCCTCTGTTACTGTTGTGGTTTCTCTGTCACTACACTGAAGGATGTAGAATAGAGCGCCCCCCGCAGGTGTTACTAACAGCTAGAATACTGGTGCCCTCATATACAGAGACCTTCCAGGGCCCAATAGTGATTGCTACCTCTGCACCCCGTACAGCTACACCCATGGCCCCTGGCATCCGTTCCTTTGCTCTCCCCCCACTTGTCGGATCATCTGTCTCCGTCCAGCAGCGCCAGGGGGAGGGGGCGCACTTGTAAATGAAGTGCGAGGAACACGAGCGGTGACAACTATGATGTGCAGCGCCTGAGGAATGTGCGGAACGAGCTGTGCTGTGTCCATAGCGGCAGGGACTCCCCCGTGTAATGTCTGCTACCTGGTGACACCTGATGAACGCCTCACCGGAAAATAGACCCATTATGAACGACATGTCATTATAACGGCTTCTCTGTTACTGTGATGGCTCCTCTGTCACTGATGGCTCCTCTGTTACTGTGGCGGCTCCTCTGTTACTGTTGTGGTTCCTCTGTTACTGTGGCGGCTCCTCTGTCACTGTGGCGGCTCCTCTGTTCCTCTGTTACTGTGACGGCTCCTCTGTTACTGTGGCGGCTCCTCTGTCACTGTGGCGGCTCCTCTGTTACTGTTGTGGTTCCTCTGTTACTGTGGCAGCTCCTCTGTTACTGTGACGGCTCCTCTGTTACTGTGGCGGCTCCTCTGTTACTGTGACGGCTCCTCTGTTACTGTTGTGGTTCCTCTGTTACTGTGACGGTTCCTCTGTCACTGTGGCGGCTCCTCTGTTACTGTGATGGCACCTCTGTCACTGTGGCGGCTCCTCTGTTACTGTTGTGGTTCCTCTGTTACTGTGGCAGCTCCTCTGTTACTGTGACAGCTCCTCTGTTACTGTGGCGGCTCCTCTGTTACTGTTGTGGTTCCTCTGTTACTGTGGCAGCTCCTCTGTTACTGTGACGGCTCCTCTGTTACTGTGGCGGCTCCTCTGTTACTGTGACGGCTCCTCTGTCACTGTGGCGGCTCCTCTGTTACTGTTGTGGTTCCTCTGTTACTGTGGCGGCTCCTCTGTTCCTCTGTTACTG
Organism: Leptodactylus fuscus; assembly: GCF_031893055.1. Taxonomy (NCBI): domain Eukaryota; kingdom Metazoa; phylum Chordata; class Amphibia; order Anura; family Leptodactylidae; genus Leptodactylus; species Leptodactylus fuscus. The sequence goes on along the minus strand of NC_134265.1, from coordinate 3,086,626 downwards.
TGGTGGCTCCTCTGTTACTGTGGCGGCTCCTCTGTTCCTCTGTTACTGTGGCAGCTCCTCTGTTACTGTGACGGCTCCTCTGTCAATGTGGCGGCTCCTCTGTTACTGTGGCGGCTCCTCTGTTACTGTTGTGGTTCCTCTATTACTGTGGCGGCTCCTCTGTCACTGTGGCGGCTCCTCTGTTCCTCTGTTACTGTAGTGGCTCCTCTGTTACTGTGGTGGCTTCTCTGTTCCTCTGTTACTGTGGCAGCTCCTCTGTTACTGTGACGGCTCCTCTGTCACTGTGGCGGCTCCTCTGTTCCTCTGTTACTGTGGCAGCTCCTCTGTTACTGTGACGGCTCCTCTGTCACTGTGGCGGCTCCTCTGTTACTGTGGCGGCTCCTCTGTTACTGTTGTGGTTCCTCTATTACTGTGGCGGCTCCTCTGTCACTGTGGCGGCTCCTCTGTTCCTCTGTTACTCTGTTGGCTCCTCTGTTACTGTGGTGGCTTCTCTGTTCCTCTGTTACTGTGGCAGCTCCTCTGTTACTGTGACGGCTCCTCTGTCACTGTGGCGGCTCCTCTGTTACTGTTGTGGTTCCTCTGTTACTGTGGCGGCTCCTCTGTCACTGTGGCGGCTCCTCTGTTCCTCTGTTACTGTGGCGGCTCCTCTGTCACTGTGGCGGCTCCTCTGTCACTGTGGCGGCTCCTGTGTTACTGTTGTGGCTCCTCTGTCACTGTGGCGGCTCCTCTGTTCCTCTGTTACTGTTGTGGTTCGTCTGTTACTGTGGCGGCTCCTCTGTCACTGTCGTGGCTCCTCTGTTCCTCTGTTACTGTGGCGGCTCTTCTGTTACTGTGACGGCTCCTCTGTCACTGTGGCGGCTCCTCTGTTACTGTGGCGGCTCCTCTGTTACTGTGGCGGCTCCTCTGTTACTGTGGCGGCTCCTCTGTCACTGTGGCGGCTCCTCTGTTACTGTTGTGGTTCCTCTGTTACTGTGGCAGCTCCTCTTTCACTGTGGCGGCTCCTCTGTTACTGTGGCGGCTCCTCTGTTACTGTTGTGGTTCCTCGGTTACTGTGGCAGCTCCTCTGTTACTGTGACGGCTCCTCTGTTACTGTTGTGGTTTCTCTGTCACTGTGACGGCTCCTCTGTTACTGTTGTGGTTCCTCTGTCACTGTGGCGGCTCCTCTGTTACTGTGGCAGCTCCTCTGTTACTGTGACGGCTCCTCTGTTACTGTTGTGGTTTCTCTGTCACTGTGACGGCTCCTCTGTTACTGTTGTGGTTCCTCTGTCACTGTGGCGGCTCCTCTGTTACTGTGGCGGCTCCTCTGTTACTGTGACGGCTCCTCTGTTACTGTTGTGGTTCCTCTGTCACTGTGGCGGCTCCTCTGTTACTGTGACGGCTCCTCTGTCACTGTGGCGGCTCCTCTGTTACTGTTGTGGTTCCTCTGTCACTGTGGCGGCTCCTCTGTTACTGTGATGGCTCCTCTGTTACTGTTGTGGTTCGTCTGTTACTGTTGTGGTTCGTCTGTTACTGTGACGGCTCCTCTGTTACTGTTGTGGTTTCTCTGTCACTGTGACGGCTCCTCTGTTACTGTTGTGGTTCCTCTGTCACTGTGGCGGCTCCTCTGTTACTGTGGCGGCTCCTCTGTTACTGTGACGGCTCCTCTGTTACTGTTGTGGTTCCTCTGTCACTGTGGCGGCTCCTCTGTTACTGTGACGGCTCCTCTGTCACTGTGGCGGCTCCTCTGTTACTGTTGTGGTTCCTCTGTCACTGTGGCGGCTCCTCTGTTACTGTGATGGCTCCTCTGTTACTGTTGTGGTTCGTCTGTTACTGTTGTGGTTCGTCTGTTACTGTGACGGCTCCTCTGTTACTGTTGTGGTTTCTCTGTCACTGTGGCGGCTCCTCTGTTCCTCTGTTACTGTGGCGGCTCCTCTGTTACTGTGGCGGCTCCTCTGTTACTGTGACGGCTCCTCTGTCACTGTGGCGGCTCCTCTGTTCCTCTTTTACTGTGCCGGTTCCTCTGTTACAGTGGCGGCTCCTCTGTCACTGTGGCGGCTCCTCTGTTACTGTTGTGGTTCCTCTGTCACTGTGGCGGCTCCTCTGTTCCTCTGTTACTGTGGCAGCTCCTCTGTCACTGTGGCTGTTACTGTTTTGGTTCGTCTGTTACTGTGGCGGCTCCTCTGTTACTGTGACGGCTCCTCTGTTACTGTTTTGGTTCGTCTGTTACTGTGGCGGCTCCTCTGTTACTGTGACGGCTCCTCTGTCCCTGTGGCGGCTCCTCTGTTCCTCTTTTACTGTGCCGGTTCCTCTGTTACTGTGGCAGCTCCTCTGTTACTGTGACGGCTCCTCTGTCACTGTGGCGGCTCCTCTGTTACTGTTGTGGTTCCTCTGTCACTGTGGCGGCTCCTCTGTTCCTCTGTTACTGTGGCGGCTCCTCTGTTACTGTGACGGCTCCTCTGTCACTGTGGCGGCTCCTCTGTTACTGTTGTGGTTCCTCTGTCACTGTGGCGGCTCCTCTGTTACTGTTGTGGTTCCTCTGTCACTGTGGCGGCTCCTCTGTTCCTCTGTTACTGTGGCGGCTCCTCTGTTACTGTGACGGCTCCTCTGTCACTGTGGCGGCTCCTCTGTTACTGTTGTGGTTCCTCTGTCACTGTGGTGGCTCCTCTGTTCCTCTGTTACTGTGGCGGCTCCTCTGTTACTGTGATGGCTCCTCTGTCACTGTGGCGGCTCCTCTGTTACTGTTGTGGTTCCTCTGTCACTGTGGCGGCTCCTCTGTTACTGTTGTGGTTCGTCTGTTACTGTGGTGGCTCCTCTGTTACTGTGGCGGCTCCTCTGTTATTGTGGCGGCTCCTCTGTCACTGTGGCGGCTCCTCTGTTACTGTTGTGGTTCGTCTGTTACTGTGGCGGCTCCTCTGTCACTGTGGCGGCTCCTCTGTCACTGTGGCGGCTCCTCTGTTACTGTGGCGGCTCCTCTGTCACTGTGGCGGCTCCTCTGTCACTGTGGCGGCTCCTCTGTTACTGTGGCGGCTCCTCTGTCACTGTGGCGGCTCCTCTGTCACTGTGGCGGCTCCTCTGTTACTGTTGTGGTTCGTCTGTTACTGTGGCGGCTCCTCTGTCACTGTGGCGGCTCCTCTGTTCCTCTGTTACTGTGGCAAAAATGGACCAAGTTGTCAATTTGTGATTACAAATCCAGGACAAGGAGGACCCGCGCTGATAGGTTTAGGTGAAAAAAACGACTTTATTGGAACAACACACTACGCGTTTCGGGCATACACTCTGCCCTTCTTCAGGTGCAATGGTTCTTAGCCGTCCAGCCGAGAAGCTGTGGCGGCTCCTCTGTTACTGTTGTGGTTCCTCTGTCACTGTGGCGGCTCCTCTGCTTCTCTGTTACTGAGAGGGAAGTATTATTCTTTACAAAGTTTCTTTGGACATGCTGATGGTTTCCAGTTGTCAGCATTCCCATGCTATTGCTTCCATTGCACCTTCACCATTTGACACCCGGGGCTGTTCCATAGTCACAAGGTTTGCGCCTGTGCCCCGGTTGTCAGGCTGTGCGGCCTAGCAGGGAGGGTGCAGTGACTTGAGCATGTGACGGTCACTATAGACCCCATATAGATTTCCTGCCTATTAGGTTATTACACCCCCTATTATCTCGCCCCACCCCTTTATATAATAGCCCCTCCCCCTCCTCATTAGGTATTATCACCTCACTAATTGAATGAGGATGGGAGGGATGGATTGGTGAACCTGAGCATTCTATCCATTCATTAACATCTGTCAGAATCCGGCCGCCATGATCGCACACGAGCGGCTCAGGCGACGCTTACGAGAATCCACAGAGCTCCGGAAAATCACATTATTTAAAGGGATTCTCCAGGATTAGGGAGATAGGGTTATTATCCACAGTCATTAAGGCACAGGAGAGCCGATCCCAGGGGCGGGGGAGGGGGTCACTACAGAACTGGGTGTCAGGAGCCTTGGAAAGCTGGGTGACGTGGCGTTTAGGCGATGTTTGGGACGCCGTCTCCTGCTATGTGTGTCTGGTGGGAGGACGGCTTAGACGGATGACTGCAGGAATCAGTTGGCGTTTGGCGATGTGCCGCCCCCCCCACCTCCGGCCGGCGATAGCGACGGCTCAGCACAAGTGTCCGGACGTCCGGCGAGACCCAATAAATCAGATTTACAGGATTTTATTACAATTCTGCTCAAAACAGCGAATAACAATAAATGTGAAGTGGAAATAATAAAACTCCATCTGTCACTGCCCATCCTGAGCTGCCTGCTTCAGGAATAGAATGCTACAACAGCAGTGAAGACTGACACATAACCAGGGTCATGTCATTCAGAGTCTGTAGAGAGCTGGGTATGTGACGGCTGCCATTCCTGGTATCTGCTGGATACAAGTATCACATAGATGGTCCCTATGGTTCTGTACTACAAATCTCCAGGGAGTCCTTAGCGCTGCCGCTGTCCATCCTGAGCTGCTTGCATTAAGAACAGAATACTAGAACATCAGTGAAGACTGACACATGACCAGGGGATTCCTTCTGGCCATTAGGGGTGATCACTCATCCATAATGGGGGTCTGTCCTGAGGTCAGAGGTCAGACTCACAGCTGGTGATGAAGGATCTAGAGCTCGGGCAGGGACTGGAAACCTGTGACACTACAACTCCCAGCATGCTCTAGTCCCGTCACAGCAGGTACGCATGCTGAGAGTTGTAGTGTCACAACCGCTGGAGCGCTGAAGTCTGCTGACCCTCCCCCAATATGGGAGCGGACTTAACCCCTTAGTTTCTCCCATGATGGCAGGGGATTCCCAGGGAATACTGTGTGTATAGGGCACTGCAGCAGGTATATGGATATGGCCAGCAGATATGCTGGGAGTTGTAGTGTCACAACAGTTGGAAAGTTGGAGAGCTCATAGTATACAGCGCTATCAGGGGGCCTTAGTGTCACCGTGGTAATGGTACCCCCACATTTCTATAGGTTGTGTATACTTCTGTATGTGATGTATCATAATGCAGCCCTACATACAACTATAGGTGCTGTATGGCCCCGCCCAGTGCTATGGATGCTGTGTTATAGCTCTGTATACATCTATAGGTGCTGTATTATAGCTCTGTATACATCTATAGGTGATGTATTATTGCTCTGTATACATCTATAGGTGATGTACTATGGCTCTGTATACATCTATAGGTGCTGTATTATGGCTCTGTAAACATCTATAGGTGCTGTATTATAGCTCTGTATACATGTATAGGTGCTGTATTATAGCTCTGTATACATCTATAGGTGCTGTAATATGGCTCTGTATACATCTATAGGTGCTGTATTATAGCTCTGTATACATCTATAGGTGCTGTATTATAGCTCTGTATACATCTATAGGTGCTGTACTATGGCTCTGTATACATCTATAGGTGCTGTATTATAGCTCTGTATACATCTATAGGTGCTGTAATATGGCTCTGTATACATCTATAGGTGCTGTAATATGGCTCTGTATACATCTATAGGTGCTGTATTATGGCTCTGTATACATCTATAGGTGCTGTATTATGGCTCTGTATACATCTATAGGTGATGTATTATGGCTCTGTATACATCTATAGGTGCTGTATTATAGCTCTGTATACATCTATAGGTGCTGTATTATAGCTCTGTATACATCTATAGGTGCTGTATTATAGCTCTGTATACATCTATAGGTGCTGTAATATGGCTCTGTATACATCTATAGGTGCTGTACTATGGCTCTGTATACATCTATAGGTGCTGTATTATGGCTCTGTATACATCTATAGGTGCTGTATTATAGCTCTGTATACATCTATAGGTGATGTAGTATGGCTCTGTATACATCTATAGGTGCTGTACTATGGCTCTGTATACATCTATAGGTGCTGTATTATGGCTCTGTATACATCTATAGGTGCTGTATTATAGCTCTGTATACATCTATAGGTGATGTAGTATGGCTCTGTATACATCTATAGGTGCTGTACTATTGCTCTGTATACATCTATAGGTGCTGTATTATAGCTCTGTATACATCTATAGGTGCTGTATTATGGCTCTGTATACATCTATAGGTGCTGTATTATGGCTCTGTATACATCTATAGGTGCTGTATTATGGCTCTGTATACATCTATAAGTGCTGTATTATGGCTCTGTATACATCTATAAGTGATGTATTATAGCTCTGTATACATCTATAGGTGCTGTATTATGGCTCTGTATACATCTATAGGTGCTGTACTATGGCTCTGTATATATCTATAGGTGCTGTATTATAGCTCTGTATACATCTATAGGTGCTGTATTATGGCTCTGTATACATCTATAGGTGCTGTATTATAGCTCTGTATACATCTATAGGTGATGTAGTATGGCTCTGTATACATCTATAGGTGCTGTATTATGGCTCTGTATACATCTATAGGTGATGTACTATGGCTCTGTATACATCTATAGTTACTGTATTATCGCTCTGTATACATATATAGGTGATGTACTATGGCTCTGTATACATCTATAGGTGCTGTATTATAGCTCTGTATACATCTATAGGTGCTATATTATGGTTCTGTATACATCTATAGGTGCTGTATTATGGCTCTGTATACATCTATAGGTGATGTATTATGGCTCTGTATACATCTATAGGTGCTGTATTATAGCTCTGTATACATCTATAGGTGCTGTACTATGGCTCTGTATACATCTATAGGTGCTGTATTATGGCTCTGTATACATCTATAGGTGCTGTATTATGGCTCTGTATACATCTATAGGTGCTGTATTATGGCTCTGTATGCATCTATAGGTGCTGTATTATGGCTTTGTATACATCTATAGGTGATGTATTATGGCTCTGTATACATCTATAGGTGATGTACTATGGCTCTGTATACATCTATAGGTGCTGTATTATGGCTCTGTATACATCTATAGGTACTGTATTATCGCTCTGTATACATATATAGGTGATGTACTATGGCTTTGTATACATCTATAGGTGATGTATTATAGCTCTGTATACATCTATAGGTGCTATATTATGGTTCTGTATACATCTATAGGTGCTGTATTATGGCTCTGTATACATCTATAGGTGATGTATTATGGCTCTGCATACATCTATAGGTGATGTATTATTGCTCTGTATACATCTATAGGTGATGTACTATGGCTCTGTATACATCTATAGGTGCTGTATTATAGCTGTGTATACATCTATAGGTGCTGTATTATGGCTCTGTATACATCTATAGGTGCTGTATTATGGCTCTGTATACATCTATAGGTGCTGTATTATGGCTCTGTATGCATCTATAGGTGCTGTATTATGGCTTTGTATACATCTATAGGTGCTGTATTATGGCTCTGTATACATCTATAGGTGCTGTATTATCGCTCTGTATACATCTACAAGTGCTGTATTATGGCTTTGTATACATCTATAGGTGATGTATTATGGCTCTGTATACATCTATAGGTGCTGTATTATGGCTTTGTATACATCTATAGGTGCTGTATTATGGCTCTGTATACATCTATAGGTGCTGTATTATCGCTCTGTATACATCTACAAGTGCTGTATTATGGCTTTGTATACATCTATAGGTGCTGTATTATCACTCTGTATACATCTATAGGTGATGTATTATGGCTCTGTATACATCTATAGGTGCTGTATTATGGCTCTGTATACATCTATAGGTGCTGTATTATGGTTCTGTATACATCTATAGGTGCTGTAATATGGCTCTGTATACATCTATAGGTGATGTATTATAGCTCTGTATACATCTATAGGTGCTGTATTATCACTCTGTATACACCTATAGGTGATGTATTATGGCTCTGTATACATCTATAGGTGCTGTATTATGGCTCTGTATACATCTATAGGTGCTGTATTATGGCTCTGTTTACATCTATAGGTGCTTTACTATGGCTCTGTATACATCTATAGGTGCTGTATTATGGCTCTATACATCTATAGGTGCTGTATTGTGGCTCTGTATATATCTATAGGTGCTGTATTATGGCTCCATACAATTCTATAGGTGCTGTATTATGGCTATGTATACATCTATAGGTGCTGTATTTTTTGGCTCTGTATACAACTGCCCCATACAATTCTATAGGTGCTGTACTATGGATCCATACAATTCTATAGGTGCTGCACTATGGATCCATACAATTCTATAGGTGCTGTATCATAGCACTGTACACTTGTATAGGTGCAGCTGGGTCCTGCACACTTCTATTGGTGCTTATATTGGCACCCTGTACAGTAGTGCAGCCTGCAGGCAGTGCAGCCCCCCCAGCGTCACTGACATGACAGGCTCTTATTATCCGGTCTCTTCCTGCCTGGCCAGCAGCTGTCGGCGTCAGCCCCTGCCATTAGCTGATCCCCCTCCCCGCTCGCTCTCCATAGAGTTCAGTCAGTAAGATGAGATGCAGCGTGGCCCCCGGCATAATGTACCATCCACACCGCTCCACCTAACCCTCCGCTTTGTGTCCCCCTCAAACAGATGGCCAATCCGGTGACCTCAGCCTGCTGCCTGGTCCTCGCCGCCTCCGTGATGGTCTGTGCTCAGAGACACGCCGAGGGTAAGTACCGCCATCTATTACTACTGTCTATCGCCTGCATCTACTGGGGCGCTGTACAGTGTGGGGCAGGAAGTCACAGGTGTACGAAGAGATACATTGTAACCGTCAGGATAGTGAAACAGTGTGACAGTCAGGATATCAATAATAATGTAACAGTCATGATAGTGATACAATGTAACAGTCAGAATATGGATAGAGTATACCAGTCAGAATATGGATACAGTGTAACAGTCAGAATATGGATAGAGTGTAACAGTCAGAATATGGATAGAGTATACCAGTCAGAATATGGATACAGTGTAACAGTCAGAATATGGATACAGTGTAACAGTCAGAATATGGATACAGTGTAACAGTCAGAATATGGATACAGTGTAACAGTCAGAATATGGATAGAGTATACCAGTCAGAATATGGATACAGTGTAACAGTCAGAATATGGATACAGTGTAACAGTCAGAATATGGACACAATGTAACAGTCAGAATATGGATACAGTGTAACAGTCAGAATATGGATACAGTGTAACAGACAGAATATGGATACAATGTAACAGTCAGAATATGGATACAGTGTAACAGTCAGAATATGGATACAGTGTAACAGTCAGAATATGGATACAGTGTAACAGTCAGAATATGGATAGAGTATACCAGTCAGAATATGGATACAGTGTAACAGTCAGAATATGGACACAATGTAACAGTCAGAATATGGATACAGTGTAACAGTCAGAATATGGATACAGTGTAACAGACAGAATATGGATACAATGTAACAGTCAGAATATGGATACAGTGTAACAGTCAGAATATGGATACAGTGTAACAGTCAGAATATGGATACAGTGTAACAGTCAGAATATGGATACAGTGTAACAGTCATGATAGTGATACAATGTAACAGTCAGAATATCAATACATTTTAACATTCAGAATATTAATACCGTGTTACAGTCATAATCTTGATACATTGTAACAGTTAGACTAGGAATACATTGTATCACACAGTCTGGCAGGGATCTTTGGATTTCACTTTGTCACTATTATCTTGATGTGAAATGTCTTGTTTACTTTCAAAGCCATCCTGACCTCGTTCTGCTCACACAGCTGAGGGTTTGTTACAGTTGTTTCCTGTCTATAACATTCTGCAGCACATCTCTCTCCTGTCCTGACCTCGTTCTGCTCACACAGCTGAGGGTTTGTTACAGTTGTTTCCTGTCTAGATCATTCTGCAGCACATCTCTCTCCTGTCCTGACCTCGTCCTGCTCACACAGTTGTATCTGCTGTAACAGACCCTCCGCTGTGTGACGATTGTTTCCATTCACTGACAGCAAGCAGAGATTGTGGCAATATTAGGGAAATATACTCCCCACACCCCCTCCTCACACTATCACCCCTACTATTCTGGGGTAGCAGCGCTGGAGATGTTACCCCTGTACAGATGGACCCCTCCTCCACTCATACACCCCGTAGCTGCCCCAGGGGTCACCTCGGAGACATGTCAGAGTCAGTCGGCTCACTCCCTCCCCCTCATTCCTACTTTCTCCCATGGCCTTGATCTCCTGACTCACTGAAGGGGGGGGGGGGGGGGGGGGGGCGAGCTGATGACCTCACATGTGACCTCATCATCCGGGTGACGTATCAAGTCACAGTATCCTGATGTATCAGATGTCATATCGGATATTACTCCCTGTTATCAGCCATGTCAAGCTGTGCAGAAACAGACTGTACAACAGGTGATTATATCAGATTGTGAATGCAGCTGTGGATGTGACTGGAGTATAAGCAGTGATGTAACAATAGAATTGTAAATGCAGCTGTGGATGTGACTGGAGTATAAGCAGTGATGTAACAATAGAATTGTAAATGCAGCTTTGGATGTGATTGGAGTGTGCGGCTTGATTTAATAAATGAATTGTATTATAGCTTTGAATGTGACTAGAGTATAATTTGTGATGTAATGAAATGTGAATGCAGCTTTGGATGTGGCTGGAATATAGGACATAGTATATCAGTGGTATTGTGAATGTACTGTAGTTGTGAATGGAGTATAACATTTCTGGCTGCAGCTTA